>NC_091378.1:17756933-17883852 GCF_038502225.1 Cherax quadricarinatus | reverse complement strand
CTGGACAGGCACCTAAAGTCAGTACCTGACCAACCGGGCTGTGGTTCATACGTCAGCTTGCATGTGGCCAGCAGCAACAGCCTGGTTGACCAGACCCTGATCCACCATGAGGCCTGGTCTCAGACCGGGCCGTGGGGGCGTTGACCCCCGAAACCCTCTCCAGGTAAACTTCAGGTAAACCATTGTCATCATTACAACAATTACCATAACTATCACTACAAATATTTTAACTCCCACTATCATCACTATTATCAGTATCATCACTACAACAATTATTATAACCACCGCTATCACTACTATAATTAAAATCACCACAATCATCATTACAACAATTATTATAATCACACTTATCATCACAATTATTATAATCACCACTATCATTACAACAATTATTATAACCACTATCACTGCAACAGTTATTATAATCACACTTATCATCACAATTATTATAACAACCACTATCACTACTTCAATTATTATTACCATTATCATCACTAAAACAATTGTTATAACCACCACTATCACTATAGTTATTACCTACTACAATTATTATAAACAGCACTATCATCACTACAACAATAATTATAACCACCACTATCACTACAATTATTATAACTACCACTATCATCACTACAACAATTATTATAACCACCACTATCACTATAATTATTATAACTACCACTATCATCACTACAACAATTATTATAACCACCACTATCACTACAATTATTATAACTACCACTATCATCGCTACAACAATTATTATAGCCACCACTGTCACTATAATTGTTATAACTACCACTATCACTACAATTATTATAAGTTTATAACTACCACTATCATCACTACTACAATTATAACTACCACTATCACTACAATTATTATAACTACCACTATCATCGCTACAACAATTATTATAGCCACCACTGTCACTATAATTGTTATAACTACCACTATCACTACAATTATTATAAGTTTATAACTACCACTATCATCACTACAACAATTATAACAGCTACCACTATTATTATAACCATCACTACAACAATTATTATAACTACCACTATCATTACTATAACAACTTATGATCACTATCATTACTATAACAATTATTATAACCACCACTATCATTACTATAACAATTATAACCACCACTATCATTACTATAGTTATTATAACCACCACTATCACTACTATAACAATTATTATAACCACCACTATCATTACTATAACAATTATTATAACCACCACTATCATTACTATAACTATTATAACCACCACTATCCTTACTATTACAACTATTATAATCACCACTATTATTATAACAATTATTATAACCACTATCATTACTATAACCATTATAACCACCACTATCATTACTATAACAATTGTTATAACCACCAGTATCATTACTATAACAGTTATTATGATCACCACTATCATTACTATAACAATTATTATAACTACCACTATCATTACTATAACTATTATAATCACCACTATTACTATATTATAATCACCACTATCACTATAACAATTATAACCACCACCATCATTGCTATAACAACCATTATAACCACCACTATCATTACTATAACAATTATTATAATCATCACTATTACTACAATTATAAGATCCATCACCACTTCTGATATTTATATCACACTATTGTCATCACTTATTATGTCATCATCTTCATCACTACAATTAAATTACTACAACAGTCACAGTTAACCTCACCATCATTACTAATACTATGACTATCATCATCCCTACAACAGTCACAATTAACTTCACCATCATTACTAAAACTATCACTATCATCGCCCTACAACATTCACAATTAACCTCACCATCATTACTGATACCATCACTATCATCACCACTACAAGTCACTATTAACCTCACCATCATTACTGATACTATCATTATCATCACCACTACAATTCTCACATAAATAACACTAATAATAATGAAATAATAAGAATAATCAAAATAATAATTGTTACCTTTACTAACTTGCTCATTTATCATGTGTTTCAACGTTTCACACATCATTTATCATGTGTTTCAACGTTTCACACATCATTTATCATGTGTTTCAACGTTTCACACATCATTTATCATGTGTTTCAACGTTTCACACATCATTTATCATGTGTTTCAACGTTTCACACATCATTTATCATGTGTTTCAACGTTTCACACATCATTTATCAACGTTTCACACAGGTACAATGGCCTGTAGTTCTTCCTCCTGAGGTGAATTTTCTTCCAGTAACTCCAACATTTGATTGAAACAGGTCACCAAGGTGTCGTGACCTGCTACGGTCTTCAGGTGACCCAGCACCCAGAGTTCATCTTCGGAATATGTTTTAAATATCCGTTTTGTTGAGTTTTGATAATATGGCGACAATGGCACTCTGGCACGACCCTGGCACGGTAGCAATGCCAGTGTATAATACAAAACACAGAAAACACTGATGAATGTATTTATACCATATATGACAAACTGAACGTACAATATTGCTTCGTGACTTTGGTTGTGAGGGTAACGGCAACCATAGTTCTCAGTGTTAAGGATGGATAAAGCCATGTTGGGAGTAATGGAACATAATGCTGTCACAGGCAACATGTTTCCCAATTCATTCTTGTTTGATTCTCTGGTATTTTGATTGCTTGTTGAGTCCCTGACTAAGTCAGTAAAAGTGTTTTCCTGCCTCGTGAAAGGATAAAATGTTGGTATGCGGAAGAATTTTCCATTTGTGGCTAGGTCCATGATGTACATTTGGGTGATGGGCACCATAATACAAACTATAGCAATGATAAATCTAGTCCTGAGTAACCCTCCGTGGGAACCAGCATAGTTATTCCAGTACTTTTTAGTATTCTTTTGTATTTCTTCATCTGCTTTTCCAGGATCCTGAAGGAATGCTTTAATGGGTTTATGCTCTAAAAATAATTTGAGGACAATGGGAATGAGATTAAGGAAAGAGACCACAATGATCCTCTCCTTCATGAAAGATAACACAGGAGAGTAACTATTAAGGTCACCTCCTGCACTTCTAACTCGGTAGTGGGTCCTGCAGATGTTGATGACATTGTCATCTTCAACACGGGTCTTGAAGCCGCTGCCTTGAGAGTAACACACAATATCACTCTCCCCGTCTAATTCATACCCCAATGTAATGAAAAACAAAACTATGTTGATTACAAAACAAATGACTGAACAGTAGACAGGGATAGTGTTAAGTGGATCTTTTATACCAAGAATCCACTGTATTATTCGCACTAAAGTTGTGAAAACCACACGTCTATTAGGGCGTCGGTGATCTTCCATTTTTAAAGTTCTTATTCAACCTTTGATCAAAAATTTCAATTTACTTTTATATTTTGCTCTCTCCTTGACCTAAGTTAAATTAACTAAATAGCGTAATATAGTTATATTAGAATTCACAATAACTAAGGAATGACTTTGTAAGTTTGAACTTGATATAGATTATTCTAAATATAGTTCTGTATATTACGTTAAATATACTAGATAATAGTGTAATATAGTGAGGTGTACAGCTGATTTAAGTTAAATATACTAGATAATAGTGTAATATAGTGAGGCTGAAATTCACAATAATCCACAGATAACTCTCAGGAACACAATATGTAAAAACAAAGTTACAAATGTTGAACTTAATATACGTGATTATAAATAATTTATGGACATATGCTCAGCTAAATATGCAAGATAATAGTGAAATATAGTGACAGTGAAAGGTAGGTTAATAAGGGCAGTGAGAATAGTGATGATAGTGTGTCAATGATAGTGAAAAACCGATGACTGATTATTGTTATAGTAGTAGTAGTGAGAACGATAGTGACAGGTGTAGTAGTAGTGAAGATGATAGTGACAGGTGTAGTAGTAGTGAGAACGATAGTGACAGGTGTAGTAGTAGTGAAGATGATAGTGACAGGTGTAGTAGTAGTGAGAACGATAGTGACAGGTGTAGTAGTAGTGAAGATGATAGTGACAGGTGTAGTAGTAGTGAAGATGATAGTGACAGGTGTAGTAGTAGTGAAGATGATAGTGATGTGTAGTGAAGATGAGAATGACAGGTGTCGCATTAGTGAAGATGATAGTGACACGTGTAGTAGTAGTAAAGATGATAGTAACAGTAGTAATAGTGAAGATGATAGTTGTCAGTAGTCACCCGACATAGTAACAGTAGTAATAGTGAAGACAATAGTGACTAGTAATAGTGAAGATGATAGTGACAGTAGTAATAGTGAAGATGATAGTGACAGTAGCAGTAGTGAAGATAGTGAGGGAAATAGTAACCTAACATGTGCTCTGACGCCGCATTTTTTCCGTGTTTTTAGCATTTTCTTATCTTTACGTCTAATATAATATAAATTCAGCATTTAAGATCCTGGTGAAGTGGGCGGAGCTAATATGTCGTGGGAACCAATCAGGAGCCTCCCTTGGGAATATTGCTGTCATGGCTGACACTCACCAGCCAACAAAATATTCTATACTCACGCTAATATCAGTTATAGGGTTTATTTACCTGTCACAATGGATCTATTATGGCATAAGGCGATATAATAATAGCATAGAAACAAAAATTAAGCCAGAACAAATACTATGTAGCATAATATGACGCCTGAGGGGAAAGATGTTCATGGACCAATCCCGTCTCAAGGCCATATACCCATTCTCTAGTTACTATGATGAGAGAAAACGGAGATTTATGATGGCTAACTGTAATAAACACTCGTAGGTTACGGAAAAAGTGTAAAGAATTTTTTTTGGGAAAAAAAAAATATTTCCCCGCGTACCTGGGCAGCCGCGCGTATCAGCCATTATCTCGGAAGTAAGTTATTTACCTATTTGGGGGCAGACAGTCATTATTTATGAATGAATTGACCTGATTTTCACAACAACATAAAAGAATGAATGGGCAACAAGGCCGATATCTTCCTAAATGTAAAAAAACTTATATACTTTATTTTTTTTTAGCATGTACATAAGGTTTATTATAGAACTGGAATTCGAGCAATGTTGGAATTAGAAGTGTTTTATGAGCAACAATTGTCAAAACCATTTTTCCAAGTACCACTTCGTACTGGTCCTCTGCCAATGTAATTTTTAGTAAATTTAGCTTTTTTCATTTGCTTTTTGTCCGATTTTTCTGAAACTTGATTACAAGATGGTCGATATAAGCTTCTAATAGTACACCAAAAATCAACGTAATAGGTCGACAAATAAAAGGGTCGAATACTTAGTACAATGTGGCCCCTAATCCTAGAACATAATAACTATTTAAATCTAGACAAGATAAGAGTGAATAAATTAAACACATATGCAACACTTGGGTATCTTTAGTGAGGAAACGTTTCGCCACAAAGTGGCTTCATTCCGCCACTGTGTGGCGAAACGCTTCCTCATTAAAGACACCCGAGTGTTTCACATGTGTCTAATTTATCAGCTTGTCGGTTCTCTGAACCATTCATCTACAAGATAAGAGTGGTAAACTTGTGTTAAGATTAAGATTTTTTATTTTGACAAATTACATGGTTGTACAGAGGAATATAATAGTTGGGTGTACATGCCAAACTTAAAGAATAACTTAAGAATAGTAAGGCAATAATATATAGTTCATATGGTCATTAGATGAGTTAGAGTAAGTACAGGAGAATTTAACATTATATCAGGTGATGCTACATGGTTTTTGATAAGTCTAGTACTGACTTAGTTAATAAAGATTACAGTGTAACAATTTAAAACAGTTTACAATATGATGTATTACAGTTTAGTACTACTTAAAACAATGAAATTTGGTATTTCAATGGAACAATTTACATTATGAAGTACTGTATTATAATCTAGTACTATTTGACACAGTGAAAAGAACAGACATCCTAATTTCAAAGTAGTGAGTGGTTGAGCATTCATCAGCACAATATGAGTACCTTTGGGAAACTGGTAGTGGTTAGGTATGGTTCGTCTGGTTAATTTTGGGTGAAGAGGTGATTTCTTATTTGGGCCTTAAACTGATTTACAGACAGGGGTCCTTTAGTGTGTTCTGGCAATGAATTCCAGATCTTCGGGCCATTTACATGCATAGAATTTTTGCATAGGGAGAGATGAGCACAGGGGATATCGAAGAGTGATCTGTGTCTCGTATTATGGTTGTGTGTTCTGTTGTAGTTATCAAGGAGGAGTTAGAGAGGAGGGTTTACCTTAAA
The DNA here is from genome assembly GCF_038502225.1 of Cherax quadricarinatus. Taxonomy (NCBI): domain Eukaryota; kingdom Metazoa; phylum Arthropoda; class Malacostraca; order Decapoda; family Parastacidae; genus Cherax; species Cherax quadricarinatus. Next base: position 17,877,609 of record NC_091378.1, on the reverse strand, counting down.
GTATAGTGTTCTGTGTGTGTAGTAGGTACAATAATAAGTGTGGATGTTTTGTATATTTAGCAAATTAAGACTTGAAAAGTGGTGGAGTGTGTTGTCTATTGCAGGAGTTAGTAATCAATCGCACTGCAGCTTTTTGCTGGGTTATTAAAGGCTTAAGGTGATTTGCTGTGGTTGAGCCCCATGCACAAATAACATAGGTGATGTAAGGGCAAATGAGAGAGTGGTACAAAGCTAGAAGAGCTGGGTGGGGTACATAGTACCTTATTTTTGAAAGGATGCCTACTGTCTTGGAGATTTTCTTAGAAATTTTCTGCATGTTTGTCTGAAATTTGCCCTCTGCCTGTCTCGAGATAGGTGAAACATTTATCAGTATGTTTAGCTGTACATTTGAAGCTCTGTTTCCGAAAAGCATGAAGTGGGTTTTGAGAGTAAGTTTGTTGGTAATCATCCAAGTTGATATTTTTAGCAGTTCAGCATTTACTGTGTCTGTTAGTATGGTTGAGTTTAGGTGAGAAAAGACATAAGTTGTGCCATCTGCAAATAAAATGGATTTAAGGAGATTAGATGCGTTTGGTAGGTCATTGATGTAATGAGAAAGAGAAATGGGCCAAGAATGCTCCCCTGCAGGACTCCAACAAGAACAGGTTGCACAGTGGAACAGGCTCCATTTGTGTTTCCGTACTGGGTTCTATTGTGAAGATAAGATTTTAGGTAATTGAGAGTGTCCTCTGACCCCGTAATATTCGAGTTTTTGGTGCAAAAGGTCATGGTCAACTGTGTCTAAAGCTTTTCGTAAGTCTATGAACAGTCCCAGGAGTAATTCATTTTCCTCGAGTGCAGAGTATATTAGTTCAAGCATTTGTTTATTCACATTAGTACTTTTTTTCAGTCTGAACTCAAACTGACAAGGGTTGAGTATATTGTGTGATACGAAGTAAGAGTAGACTTGTTTGTGTATTAATTATTCGAAGATTTTAGATAGTAGGGGCAGGTTTGATATAGACCTATAATTGTTCGATTCAGTTGGATCACCTCCTCTGAGGATCAGGGTGACTCTTGCTGTCTTGAAAATGGATTGGAAGGTGGAAGATTCAATGGATTTGTTAACGAGAGTTGCAGTAATTGGTGACAACATATGAGAAGCTTTTTTATATATAAGTGGTGGTAAGTTATCTAGGTCCCCTGTCTTGTTTTTTAGTGTTTTGATGATAAGTAAGAATTCAGTAGAGTTTGTTGAGGCCAAAAATAGAGTATTAGGTTAGTTGCCAGTGAGGTAGTCTTTTGGTTGAATGTTTGAGCTTGGGATTTTACTTGCTAGTTTTGTTCCTACGGTAGAGAAAAAGACATTAAGTGTGTTGACAGTATCAGTTGGGTGTAGGAGAGGTTTATCTGGTTTAGTTAAGTTAATCAATCTGTTTTGTGACAGCTTTTTTGTTCCTAGAATTTCAGATAAGATTATCCAGGTCTTTTTCATATCTCCTTTTATGTCATGAAATCTGTTTTCATAACAGTTTTTTTTTTGACCTCCTTATTGATGAGTAACGTTTTGTGAGATCCTTTGTAATTATTAGACCCATTCTGTACTGTTTTTCATATAGATGTTTTTTTTTAATAGATTTGAAGATGCTGTTTGTAAGCCAGGGGCTGTTTAGTCTCTTTGCTCTGATCTGCTTTGTTTTTATTGGGCAATACATGTTACAGAGGTTTTGGGTATTTTCGTAAAAAAAATATTAAAAATATTGTTTGCAACATCCAACAATATCGAAGCTGTCTGCTAGCTAGTTTTGCCAGTCAATGTCACTAAAAGTTGAAATAAAGTTATTAACAGATGACTCGTCATGTAGTGGGAATGTGATGTTAGTTGTGTCCTGGGGCGCCTTACACAAGTTGCTTATGAGAAAGATGGGATAGTGGTCAGTAGTGTTTTCTGTGATTATCCTTGCTTTTAACGGGGAGAGTGTTTGTCCAGATATGGTTTAGTAATGAGGCATGTGTGTCAGTGATTCTTGTAGGTTTTGTTATTGTTGGTAGTAGCAAGCAGCTGTTCATAGTGTTTGTGAATTCAGTCACTTGTGGGTCATGGTCATGGATTAGATTTATGTTATAAGTATTAGGTGGTGTTCATTTCAGCACTAGTTATTATGTTTCTTAGTTTCTCACTAAAAGAGTAAATATTGGAGTGAGGAACTCTGTAAATTCCGACTGTTAGAGGCTTTGTAAGTTTTTTTTGGATTAATATTTAGCAAAGGTATATTCACCATGTACATCCCTTGTGCAAGTAGAATTGATCTGGCCAACAATTGCGTATGGCTGTGTAGCCAGTTACGGAATAGATGTTTGTAACATGTTTAGCCATGTTTCAGTGAGAGTAATGATACGCATACTGACATTTAGAGAATTCAATAGTACTTGGAGGTCATCATAGTTCTTGCTTAGTGATCTGACATTATAATTGAATACTCTTATGTTATTGTTAGCACTTTTTATATATTTTATTTAAAACTAATACAGGATTACAAGAGCAAATAATAAATAGACATAAAAAGAAAAACATCATAATCTCCAAACCAAAACTCATTGACTGTTACAAAAAAAACCTATACAAAAATATCTGACACAAAAGGTTTGCATCAATAAACTCGGTAGATATAACTGTACACCATACAGTAAAAATTTACATCAAGAACATAGAACTTAACAGCAGAACGGTACCAGGGTTATGACCTAAGTTATATAAACTTTAAATGAAACAGAACCAACATATATAAAAGTTTTACATAAAGCTTAGCATATGACAAAGGCTTATTACAAAAGAAAGGAATATACAAAAAAAAAAAATTTCAAAAATCACATAAAACACATGTGCAGATATGCACAAAACAAAGCAGTATATAAGTTTATCACAACATACAAACGCCTAACACATTATCAACAATATAAACTAAAAATAAAAAAACACTCCATGACTCGAAGAACATATAACTCAAGAATCGTGTCATACACGACCAAAATATCCTTCCAAAAATACATAAGCAGAAATTCTTCGAGATTACACCTACATTCATGAAAAAACTTGTGAAGATCATATCGAGCTGTCAAGCTCCACATCCACCCGTGATATGAAAACCTTAAGGCTGAGCATAAAGTATCTATAAATACCTGGAAACCAGTCCATGCCAACATTCACAACACTCTCACGCCCCCCCCCCCCCCCCCAGGAGACAAGCCTGCTGTAACCCCCTGACTTCCTCTCTACCTATGTAAACCTCTAACAAAAAAAGAAAACCCTCTTACCTTATACACACTCATTATTATCCACAGATTCACGAGAATTCCTAGCGTTAGCATTCTATATCCTTCAGAGAAAGCCTGATCCCACCTCCCTCTATACAATTCCTTGTTACAACACATAGTTCGATAGAACGCTATCGCAAGATCCCGCCTTCGCTCTTCACTATCCCCCCTCCCCCTCATCACCCACGATTTATATATATATATATATATATATATATATATATATATATATATATATATATATATATATATATATATATATATATATATGTATGTATGTATGTATATATATATAATCCACCATGATATAATCTAATGCTCTTATGACACCCTCATCTAGCCCTCCAATATCTAGGCTTAAAGCTCTCAGAGCCGACACCCCACGGCCTCCCACCCTCTGTATCACCCTACTCAACCAGCACCTGACCCTAACCCTTTGCAAAAATATACTACATGGAACGCAGTCTCATCCCCTCCACAGATACCACACCCCCCACCCTCTACAACCTTTCTGTTTCTTAGTATCTCTCCTGACGGAAGGATACCATGCAGAAAACGAAACATCACCTCACGCGCCCTAGGGTTTAACTTCAGCTTACTAAATCTATACAAAATGCTCTTCCACTTATACATGGGAAACAAACCCTCAACTGGGACAACACACCTACCTGCTAGCAACCAACACAAAACCCTTATTCGAACATTTCTCAGTTCCTTAACCAACATCAAAGTCCTCAAAACAATTTCGCATTACCGCAACTCCACACCTCCATGCCACATACCCAGCCTATCATGTATCCTATCCAACTGCCTCGCCTTCACACTCACACGCAAAACTTCCCATTTAAGAAACATTTAGCCCCCTCCTCAGATCCATCAACCCCAACCCACCCTGACGTACAGGTAACATTACAACTTCTCTCCTTAACCAATCGCAACTTGAGCCCCACAAAAATTTGAACACCCATTTTAAAATCCCCGTAATTGCTGTCCCTGTAATTGGGAAAACAGCCGCGATATGCCAAACCTTACTATACAATAAAACATTTACGACTATCACTCGTTGTACACGTTGTACAAGAGTTAAGTGCTGGGGTCTCAAAACACCTAGACGCCCCACGACCCTTTCCAACAACCTATCCGAGTTTTCCACCCGCGCCGCAACCATGTCATCCCTATAAATAATACCAGAGATCTTTAAAGACACCACCTATTTTTTTTACATTACATCTCACCCCCCCCCCCACCCAATTACCCAACCCCATGACCACTGACTTCTCACTGTTTACCTGCATTCCTGTGGCACTTCCAAACAATTGCACATCATCCAAAACTCTCATTGACATCCCTTCACGTACCAGAACAGTTGTATCACCTACATAACCTATTAATCCCGGCCAGACCCTCCCTTTCCCCCTTCCCTCACCTTCAGTACATAAACTACGTTCAACCATTCTATAAAAGGGGTCCTGGAAACAAGCAAACATTATCTGGGACATGGGGCATCCCTGTCTAAGTCCTCTGCCCATTGCAATCTCCCTCCCCATACACCCATTAATCTCTACCCTCATTTTAGCCCCCTTATACAATGTATTTGCCCAATCGACTATTTCCTCCACATAACCCTGTCTCCTAATTAAAACCTGCAAAGCTCTCCTTTCCACTCTATCATAAGCTCCCTGCCAGTCTAGAGCCATCAAAGCCTACTCACAACACATTTAAACCTATTACCTAAGATTTTTGCAAAAACCTTATAGGCTGCACATAGCAGCGACATGGCTCGGTACTCCCGGAGGGTGGGCTGCCCCTTGCCCTTCGGGACCAACACTACAACTGCTTCTCCCCCAATTCACCCTTCCCATTCATTCAATTAAATAACCTAACTATGAATCCCCTTACCAACGCCCAATGTTGTAAATGAAATTCAACCGGGAGACCGTCAATACCCGGAGCTTTACCCTTCCTCATTCCCCTTAACGCATTTTCTATTTCCATTGCCGTAATAACCCCACCTAATGCTTTTCTGTCACTGTTTCCTAAATTACACGTTGCATACGTACACACCTTGTCTAAAGCCATGTCTCCCACCCCTCCACTTGTCCAATACTCCTCATACCATGCATCTGCATATTCACACATCCCTCTCATGGTTCTTATCTCCTGCCCAGCTCTATAAATCCCCACCATCTCATGTACCTCTAAACTTGGGATAGCTGTCACAGCCTGCCTTTGCTTTTGATGTCGCAAAACACGCAGACGGCTTGTCACCCCAAAGCACCTCTTCTACCCCTGCCTGCATGCTTACTGCTTGAAACCTTTCATTTTGTAACACTCTCAGTCTCCCTTATATTTCACCTATTTCGTCCATAGGAAAATTGCCCCCAACCACCCCCTGCCCATAGCAACCTCTTAACCTATCCTCTAAATAGTTTGCAAGCCCATATTTTAAAATATTAATACGTTTACCCTCCCTCACATAAAACTTTCTAATCCTTTCCTTAGCAACACAATCCCACCATGTCACGATGTCGTTCACCCCCTGTTCTTCCTCACTAAGCTCCCTCCATAGGACAGAAAACCCCTCCAACCCCTCCTCATTACTCAACACACTTATGATTAATTTCCAATAACTTCTGTATATTTCTGCGAGCGCCCCCCACCCAACCTCCACCACCACTGCCCTATGATCCGACATAGTGGCCTCAATAGTACTGAAAGATTTTACATCTACTCCCTGAGAAAGGTACACTATCTAGTCTTGCTGCATACCCTCTTCTAACGAACGTATGTTCTTTCTCCCACACCCCCCGAAATGCATCACGTAATCTAACATCCCTTAACAATTCCCTGAGAGCCACAGACATATATCTTGCCCCTTTCGGTTCCACATCAGCTACCCTAATTACGCAATTCCAGTCCCCACCAACTATTGCCACCTCCGGCAGTGCACGTAAGAAAAACACAAGATCCTCACACACAAATTCCTTCTTTACCTGTATGTTATTCTCTGCAGGCGCATACACACTTACAAAAGACACACACACTTGCCCATCCACCACCCATCCACACGCAACACCCTCTCCCCCTCACTTCTCTGCCAAAACAAACGGGCTCATCTCCCTTATTAAAATACCCACACCACCTTTTAAACAGGTAGATGGCAGGGTGACTACTCGAAAACCTGCCACCTCCAACACCCTACCTTCTTTAAAATTATGTTCCTGAAGGAACACTACATCCACCTTAGATTTATTCAAAAGCGTACAAAACCATTCTCTCTTCATACTTCTACATTTACAGTCATACACCTAAGGCCTTTTAAATTTTCCACCCCTGCCTCCTCTCATCACTCTTTTCAACTCCAGAGCTTGTATTCCTGTTTGGCACCTTCACAGTACCCTCTTTTCCTCCCCTCTTCTTCTGGTGCCTCCTGTCATGGCCACCACCACCTACACCTCTACCTTCACCCTCCATCCCAGTCTGCTTCCTAGGCCTTTGCGCTGGCATCAGGACATCATCAGAGTCTGACATAGCAGCCCTCTTCCTCGTGAGTGTCACGTCCTCCATATCTTGGTCCAGGGATGCCTCATGATGAACCTCAACCTCCATCTTACAATGGTTTATTGATTCCAGTGACGACTCCATCTCGCCATCAATTCCCAAAATCTCTTTTCTCCGACAAACTGGAAGCGACAACTCACTAACGACACCTCGCTCAGATGTAATATCCTCCTCAGGCGGTGACCAAGTCTTCAAAACCTCCGCCAATTCCTCCTCTATTTCAAAAACTTCCTCCTGTTGTTTCTGCTCATCACTATCCACTGGAGGCGACTCCGGGTCAGGCAACTGGTGGAGGGACTCAGCCTCATCTGCAGTCCTGTGTGCCTGATCCACTATCTCACTCCACAAAACACCATGCCCTCCTTCCGATGTTTGATCCTCACCTGCCCCCTTTGAAGCATGGGCGGCGACTTCCACCTCAGGTCAAGGCACACGTCTCTGCTTTTCACAAGTCACTGCTATGTGATCATACTCACCACATAGGCGGCACGTATGTTGTTGCCAGGGACACATAACCATGGCCTGCATCCTAAATTCTTGGAGATAAACATAGGACGGTATGGGGTGTCTCAGTCATTTTGAGGTTAAAAGTACCTTCTGGCAGACTTGCATAGGCGCCTGTCACCCACATACCATACTGGGCGAAATGAACTGTCCCATATTTCTCGAAAACTTTCCTTATATCTGCCTCGTCCGCCTCAAAAAGGGAACATTGCCTAACTTGATACATGTATAATGCCTTGAAACATCAATCATTTTCACACGGACAGCTGTTGTGACGTTAAGACTCACGTCCTGAAAACGGTTAACCAACGATTCATAGACCGTTGCTGAAATCAGTTTTACAAAAATTCTATGGGCACCGTTTAAAGCAACCCCATATAATTCTCCATCTTGAATGCCGTACGTCTCTCTGATGATCTTGGGTAATAAGACTTCTGTAGAACTAGGCGAAATTGTTCCTCGAAGGAGCTCAATACCAACAGTATTGATCCGGCATCTAAGACTAACTGCCATGTTGACAACAGTCGTTATCCTGTATTGTCATCAGAGGCGCAAAACCACCTCCTCACACCACCGCTGTCAGGCAACTGAGGAGCGTCTGCGCAGTAGGTCCACTCGGCCGGGAAGCGAAATGGACAATGAATTTTAGCACTGAGTAGTGTCTTAGCCTGACTGGCAGTATAATAAAGGCAATTGTTGCCAGGATCATGTGTGTCATTTAATGAAAGGTTGATGTCAGGATCGATGTTTGCAATCATATGAATAATGCAAAATTAACAATGTATAAATAGTATAAAGATAACTGTTAATGTTGCACTGGAGGTGATATGAGAGCTTATACAAGCAGTACAGAGTGTAGGTAGAAGAATTATTCTACAGATTGCTCAGATACTTAACAAGCAATAATAACGCAAAAAAATATAAATTTAAAAGATGCGATGAATGGTTTTGAAAACCGACAAGTTGAAGAATTAAGACACTTATGCAGCATATGGGAATCTATTGAAGAAAAGTTTTGCCACACAATGGCTTCATCAGTCCAATACAAAGCATGAAGGTATAAGTAGAGGAGGAGTTTGAGGTAATCAGTGCCTCAGCCTGGAGTCGATGTGTTCAGTCCATCAATCTTGTAGAAAGTACAGCATAGGGCCGTAGCAGTGGCTTATATACTGTAGTGAGGTGAGGTGAAGCAGGAGGCGGGGTCATAGTGGAACCATCCACTAGTCTAAGTAGGTCATAGTCCAAAGATTGAACAAGTTTTGAAGAATTCTTTGTATCAAGATCCCATGATGATGCAGTGATTGACAGATGTGATGAATGGTTTTGAAAACCGACAAGTTGAAGAATTAAGACATGCAAAGAATTCTTCAAAACTTGTCTAATCTTTGGACGAAGACCTACTTAGACTAGTGGATGGTTCCACTATGATCCCGCCTCTTCCTGCTTCGTCTCACCTGACTACAGTATATAAGCCACAGCTACGGCCCTATGCTGTACTTTCTACAAGATTGATGGACTGAACACATCGACTCCAGGCTGAGGGACTGATTACCTCAAACGCCTCCTCTACTTATGCCTCCCTGCTTTGTATTGGACTGATGAAGCCACTATGTGGCAAAACGTTTCTTCAATAAAGATTCCCATGTGCTGCATAAGTGTCTCAATTCTTCAGAGTTAAAAGATGGTAAAAAATGGTCCTAAATAAAATTAAATAGTAAGATTTGACTTGCCTAAATTTTGTGCTTTAATTAAGTAATAACACAAATTATATGATTAGTAATAAAAAATAGTGAACTATGAAGACTAGGTATATCAGTAGTACCTAACAGTGTTTGCACTAATACTAGACAGTAAACAAAAAGTACCTAACAGTGCTTGCACTAATACTAGACAGTAAACAAAGAGTACCTAACAGTGTTTGCACTAATACTAGACAGTAAACAAAGAGTACCTAACAGTGCTTGCACTAATACTAGACAGTAAACAAAGAGTACCTAACAGTGCTTGCACTAATACTAGACAGTAAACAAAGAGTACCTAATAGTGCTTGCACTAATACTAGACAGTAAACAAAGAGTACCTAACAGTGCTTGCACTAATACTAGACAGTAAACAAAGAGTACCTAACAGTGTTTGCACTAATACTAGACAGTAAACAAAGAGTACCTAACAGTGCTTGCACTAATACTAGACAGTAAACAAAAAGTACCTAACAGTGTTTGCACTAATACTAGACAGTAAACAAAAAAGGGGAGTTTTGTATTACACCAACTATTATAGACCGCACATTAGAGTTAAAAAAAAAATAGAAGTTAACTGATGAAGGATTGCAAAAGGTAGTTACAAATGTATAAAAAATAGAAATGCTTATTTTTTTATTAAAGTCTTTATGCGAGGTAGTCAAGATGGAGCTTTATAAGAATAATGATCATGAAGTTGCACATAAAAACAATATTACAATTAATGGTTCAAACAGTAATATTTCATGGACTTGCAGATGTTTAATAGACTAGAAGTCATATAATTGATTAAAAGCTGTTTTGGTTGGTGTGGTATAATTGAGAGATGAGATTATTTTTAAGCAAAGTCATGAATTTATAAGTAATCCAGGGATCCTTTACCAGTTCAGGTAGTGAATTACAGATCTTCAGGCCCTTTATGTACATTGCACTTTTACATAGAGTGAGACTGACACGAGGGATGTTGAAGAGTGCCTTATGCCTTGTATTGTGGCTATGCGTTCTGTTGTACGTATCAAGGAGAAGTTTAAGTGGAGGGATTGTATTTTAGTATAATGTTCTGTATGTGTTGCAGGCACAATGAGTGTATGTCTCGAATATTTAGCAAGTTCAGAATTTTGAAAAGTGGTGGGGCGGGTGTGCTGTCTAGCACAGGACCTGGTAATCATCTGTATAGCAGCTTTTTGTTGGGTTATTAAAGGTTTAAGGTGGTTGGCTGTGGTTGATCCCCGGGCACAAACATCATAGGTGAGGTAGGGATATATTAAAGAGTGGAATAGGGTAAGGAATGTCGTTTGGGGTACATAGTATCGTATATTACATAAGAACATAAGAACGGAGGATCACTGCAGCAGGCCTGTTGGCCCATACTAGGCAGGTCCTTTACAATTCATCCCACTAACAAAACATTTGCCCAACCCAATTTTCAATACCACCCAAGAAAGAAGCTCTGATAACTCTATCCACTCATTTGCAAGTCCCACTCAAATCCAACCCTTCTCACTCATATATTTATCCAACCTAAATTTGAAACTACCCAACTAGGAAGACTGTTCTACTCATCAACTAGCCTATTTCCAAACCAATACTTTCCTATGTCCTTTCTCAATCTAAACTTATCTAATTTAAATCCATTACTGCGGGTTCTCTCTTGGAGAGATATCCTCAAGACCTTGTTAATATCCCCTTTATTAATACCTATCTTCCACTTATACACTTCGATCAGGTCTCCCCTCATTCTTCGTCTAACAAGTGAATGTAACTTAAGAGTCTTCAATCTTTCTTCATAAGGAAGATTTCTAATGCTATGTATTAATTTAGTCATTCTAAGCTGAATGTTTTCTAACGAATTTATGTCCATTTTGTAATATGGAGACCAGAACTGAGCTGCATAATCTAGGTGAGGCCTTACTAATGATGTATAAAGCTGCAGTATGACCTCTGGTCTTCTGTTGCTTACACTTCTTGATATAAATTCCAGTAATCTATTTGCCTTATTACATACACTTAGGCATTGCTGTCTTGGTTTAAGGTTGCTGCTCACCAAAACCCCCAATTCCTTTTCGCAATCTGTATGGCTAAGTTCTATATCATTTAACTTATAAGTGCTAGGGTTATGGACACTCCCGAGCTTCAGAACCTTGCATTTATCTACATTGAACTGCATCTGCCACTTTTCTGACCAAGAATAGAGTTTGTCTAAATCCTCCTGAAGTTCCCTAACATCTACGTTTGAATCAATTATCCTACCTATCTTTGTGTCATCGGCGAATTTGCTCATATCACTAGTAATACCCTCTTCCAGGTCATTGATATATATTATAAACAACAACGGGCATAAGACTGATCCCTGTGGTACGCCACTTGTTACAGTTCCCCACTCGGATTTAACCCCATTTAAGCCTACTCTCTGCTTCCTATTTGTGAGCCATGACTAGATCCATAACAGCACTTTTCCCCTAATGCCATGAGCTGCCACTCTTTTTAAGTCTCTGGTGCGGTACTCTATCAAAAGCCTTACTAAAATGTAAATAAACAATATCGAATTCTTTATCATGATCAACGGCCTCAAAAGCTTTACTGAAGAACGTTAAATTAGTTAGGCAGGAAAGGCCCCTCGTGAATCCATGCTGAGTATCATTAATCAAATTATGCTTATCCAGATGGCTTCTTATAATCTCAGCTATAATTGACTATAGTAATTTGCCTACAATTGAGGTCAGGCTTATTGGGCGGTAATTTGACGGTAACGACTTGTCCCCTGATTTAAAAATAGGAATTACATTAGCCATCTTCCTCATATCAGGCACTACACCTGTTTGAAGAGAAATATTAAAAATATTAGTCAATGGTTCAATTTCCATTTTACACTCTTCAAGAACCCTAGAAAAAAGTTCATCAGGGCCCGGGGATTTATTTTGCTTCAGTCGGTCTATCTGTTTGATAACCATTTCGCTAGTGACTATGATATTGCATAATTTATCATCTTCAGGCCCACTATAAGAATTTATTACTGGGATATTGTTAGTGTCTTCCTGAGTGAAACCTGAGAGAAAATAATTATTAAGAATAGAGCACATTTCATTCTCCTTGTCAGTAAGATGCCCAGAGCTATCTTTAAGGGGACCTATCTTATCTCTAACCTTTGTTCTATAAACCTGGAAAAAAAATTTCGGGTTAGTTTTCGATTCCCTAGCAACTTTAATTTCATAGTCCTGTTTAGTTTTCCTTATCCTCTTTTTAATGTCCCTCTTAATGTCAATATAATTATTCATAAGATGATCCTCACCTTTTTGATGCGCCTATAAATTCTTTTTGTCTGTCCTAAAAGATATTTGAGCCTATTATTCATCCATCTTGGGTCATTTCTATTCGATCTAATTTCTTTATACGGGATAAATGTTCTCTGGGCAGCATGTATAGTGTTCAGAAAACTGTAATATTGATAGCTCTCTTCGTTACCCCAGTCAACAGATGATAAGTGTTCTCTAAGCACATCGTAATCTGCTAAGCGAAAATTTGGGACCGTTACTGAGTTATCCCTAATATCATACTTCCATTCAATGCTAAATGTAATTGATTTGTGGTCACTTGTGCCAAGTTCCTCTGAAATTTCTAAATTATTAACAAAGGATTCATTGATTGCCAGAACTAAGTCAAGCAGGCTATTTCCCCTTGTAGGTTATGTCACAAACTGCTTCAAAAAACAATCCTGAACTACTTCTAAGAAGTCATATGATTCTAAATTCCCAGTTAAGAAATTCCAATCAATATGACTAAAGTTAAAGTCTCCTAGAATTACTACATTATCGTGCCTTGTGGCCTTAACAATTTCCTCCCATAGTAGTCTCCCTTGGTCCCTGTCTAAGTTTGGGGAAGGGATATCACACCTAAAATCAATTTTTCATGCCCTTCTGAAAGTTCTATCCAAACAGACTCTGTATGTGTTACTTAATACTTAATACCCGTTTTTATGCAACAGTTCAAGCGATCTCGGACATACACTGCCACCCTACCCCCCTTCCCGATACTTCTATCTACTTGGAACATTTAAAACCCTGAATGTGACATTCCGAAGGCATGTCCCGACTTTTTGAATAAAACCACATCTCAGTTATGGCAAATACATCAATGTTACCTGTGCTAGCAACTAATCTCAACTCGTCCATCTTATTCCTAGCACTACGGCTATTAGCATTATATACATTGAAAAACCCTCCTTTCTCTTTACCCTCCCTGCTCATTTTTGCTTTTCTACTAAACCTATTACTTTCCTTATCACCTAGTGTCACTGGCTTTTCAATATCTACCTCGTTCTGCTTATTACTAGTTCCCCTACAACTCATAATATTACTACACTGGGACTTCACTGTTTTCTTGCCAAAACCCATACCACTAACTATTCCTACTTCAAAGTCCTAACAGATCCCTCCAATGCAGTTGCCAGTGCCCCCCCCCCCCTCAAGACCTAGATAAGTGAACCCCATCCCTTGCATGCATGTTATTTCTGCCATAGAAGAGGTACCAGTTGTCAATTAATGTTACTGCATTTTCCTTACAGTATTTGTCCAGCCAGCAATTGACACCAATTGCCCTGGACAACCATTCACTTCCAGCTCCTCTGCTTTGCAAAATACCACATATGACAGGGTTCCCACCCTTCCTCCTAATTATTTCTATTGCTGACCTATACCTGCTAATCAGGTCCTCGCTCCTACGTTTTCCAACATCGTTGTCTCCCACACTAAGACAGATAATAGGATTGCTCCCATTACCTCTCATGATATCATCCAGACGGCTAACAATATCCTTCATCCCAGCCCCAGGAAAACAAATCCTCTGTCTCCTACTTCTGTCCTTCAAGCAGAATGCCCTGTCCATGTACCTAACTTGGCTATCCCCAACAACAACAACAATATTTTTACCATCCTTGGTGTCATTCGTCGTGACGTTCCCAGTAGTCGACTCACATTCGTTGGGTAGCACGGAGAATGCATTAGATGTTTCCACAACAGTTTCCACAGCAGTCTCTTTCTTCTTCATCGTTTCTACCTTTCCATTCGTCTTCTTGATCGTCAACTTCGTTCAATGCTGTCCAGCTACTGACCAGTTTCCCTTCTTGACCTGAGGACTCAAAACAGGAGGACTACTACGAATTCTTTTGTTTTCTTCGGTCAATCTCCATCTTCGTCATCCTCCTTAAGCTGTTGGTAAAGTTGCTCGATGGAGGGCATCTTGGTTCAGTCCGTAGAGAGCACACTCGACACGTCTTCACTGAGCTAAGTACAGGTCATGGAAAGGATGCCTACTGATTTGGAAATTTTCTTTGATATATGCTGGATGTGGGATTGAAATTTATAATTACAGTTAACGAGAAGACCTAGAAATTTACCTTCAGTGTGTCTTGAAATAAAGGAACCATTTATCGATATATTAAGTTGGATATTTAAGGCTCTGTTTCCAAACAGCATGAAGTATGTAATTACGATAATTTTTATAAATAATCGGCGATTTTAGTCTAGGAGATTTTCATAAAGAATCATTCTCCAGTTATATCATAATAAGGATTCATTTCTGATGATATAATTTGACCTTGTATGCGGATTAATAAGGAGATCGAAAAACTTTGTAAAATATATTTTTAATATAACGTAAATAACGTCATTGACTTAACGTATTTTAATTGTTCCTTTTTCTCAGTAATTATATATAAACACAAACTTTATACACAACTTATAAATTACCATGACCTTCATTCTAGCTGAATGAGCTTTTAATATAAATATGATCAATAAAGATACAGCGTCTCTATTTTTCGAGACAATTAGAGTGTTGACTTAGAATACTTTTTTTGAAGTCTTTTAACACATGAGAATTCTATACAATGAAAGTTTCACAAGATCTTCCAATTTCTAGCGACTTTAGAGAATAAACCTCTAGACCACTGGCTTCTTAATTTAAGTTAAAATGAGTAAGCAATGAAGACCTTCTCTATACCCAGAGTACTGATTACTCTACTCATAAGAACATAAGAAAGGAGGAACACTGCAGGAGGCCTGATGGCCCACACTAGGCACGTCCTTCACAATCCATCCCACTAACAAAATATTTGCCCAACCCAATTTTCAGTGCTACCCAAGAAATAAGCTTTGATAATTCCATTCACTCACGTCCAAGTCCCACTCAAATCCAACCCCTCTCACCCATGTATTTATCCAACAAGCTCCCATGGTTTTAGCTTCAATAACCCTACAAGGCAGACTGTTCCACTTATCAACTACCCTATGTTCAAACCAATAATGTCCTATATCCTTTCTAAATCTAAATTTGTCTAATTTGAATCCATTATTGTGGGTTCACTCTTGGAGAGATATCCTCAAGACCTTATTTATATCCCCTTCAATAACACCCATCTTCCACTTATACACTTCTATCATGTCTCCCCTCATTCTTCATCATACAAGTGAATGTAATTTAAGGGACTTCAATCTTCCTTCATACAGAAGATTTCTAATGCAATGAATTAATTTTGTCATTCGTCGCTGAATGTTTTCTAATGAATTTATATTCATTCTGTGAAATGGAGACCAGAACTGAGCTGCATATGTAGACAGCCTGCACTGTCTGCACAGACAGCCCATGGAAATAAATGGTATAAAATACCGACACAATGGCAATATAAACACAAATGCAGTATAATGTGATCCTTTATTGACTACGTTTCGCCCACACAGTGGGCTTTTTCAAGTCACAAACAGAACTACCTGGGGTGGAAGGAACGCGAGTAATTATAGTCCGGCTGAGGTCAGGTGAAGAATGCTGCATCTGATGATGTACCGAGTTGGGTTGTAGAGTCTAAAAACTTGGGTAGCTTGGAAAGGAGACTGGACAAGTTTGTGAGCAGACCTTCTACAGTGTTCTTATGTGGGATAGCGATGAAGAAGTTTCTTGGCAAGTGGTTCAGCTATGTTATAGAAGCCACTATTCTGGTTGAAGTTGTCGGATATAGAAATAAGTGATGATTCCAGGATTCTTCGGTATTGGGTGTTGTCTTCTGTGGCGATAAGTCTTGAGTTTCTGTAGTTTATCAAGTGGTTGTGTGAATTACGGTGTTGTACGCAGGCATTCCTTGTGTCGTCAGACCTGCTTGCGTATTGGTGTTCTGAAATACGTGTTTGGAGGTCCCTTGATGTTTCGCCAACGTATAACTTGTTGCAGTCATTACAAGGGATTATGTATACCCCTGCAGAGGATGGAGGCTTGTCCTGCCTACTACTGGTGATGTCCTTGATGGTCGTGGTTGTGGAGGTAGATACTTGGAATGATGTTTTGGCAAAGATGTTGGAAACATGTTTGGCAATGGAGTTGGTGGGAAGGACTATGTATCTCTTCTCGGCAGTGTCTTCTCTGGGTGTGTTGAAGATGTTTAGTGCTCGCCGTCTGCAGTCTCTGATGAAGTGACGAGGATAGTGGAGTTTGGAATTATAGGCTTCTTCCTGCGTGCACTCAGAATCTGCAGCAACGAGTTCCTTGAGGAAGAATGCACTATAATTGAACAGGTATTTTCCAAACTCCACTATCCTCGTCACTTCATCAGAGACTGCAGACGGCGAGCACTAAACATCTTCAACACACCCAGAGAAGACACTGCCGAGAAGAGATACATAGTCCTTCCCACCAACTCCATTGCCAAACATGTTTCCAACATCTTTGCCAAAACATCATTCCAAGTATCTACCTCCACAACCACGACCATCAAGGACATCACCAGTAGTAGGCAGGACAAGCCTCCATCCTCTGCAGGGGTATACATAATCCCTTGTAATGACTGCAACAAGTTATACGTTGGCGAAACATCAAGGGACCTCCAAACACGTATTTCAGAACACCAATACGCAAGTAGGTCTGACGACACAAGGAATGCCTGCGTACAACACCGTAATTCACACAACCACTTGATAAACTACAGAAACTCAAGACTTATCGCCACAGAAGACAACACCCAATACCGAAGAATCCTGGAATCATCACTTATTTCTATATCCGACAACTTCAACCAGAATAGTGGCTTCTATAACATAGCTGAACCACTTGCCAAGAAACTTCTTCATCGCTATCCCACATAAGAACACTGTAGAAGGTCTGCTCACAAACTTGTCCAGTCTCCTTTCCAAGCTACCCAAGTTTTTAGACTCTACAACCCAACTCGGTACATCATCAGATGCAGCATTCTTCACCTGACCTCAGCCGGACTATAAATACTCGCGTTCCTTCCACCCCAGGTAGTTCTGTTTGTGACTTGAAAAAGCCCACTGTGTGGGCGAAACGTAGTCAATAAAGGATCACATTATACTGCATTTGTGTTTATATTGCCACAGACAGCCCATGCTGTCTGCCAGCTTAGTTCATATTTCGCGCTACTCAGATGCTGCCCTCTGTAGCCTGGCCACTCGGTGGGCACGCCAGCCTGCTGGCCCTTGCCACGCTCTCACTCACACAGTGGCCTAGCAGGAAGACACAAGGCCTACTCCTAGCTCTCTCTCGTGGGATGGCCCTCCCGGGCCATGGGCACAACACGCAAGCCTGTGTACCCACCACGACTTAATAAAGTAAGAAGCCTCCGAAGACATTTATCACTGAACCACCCACTCTGCAACAGCCTACCAAATAATCTTGTTAAACACATAATCTAGGTGAGGTCTTACTAATGATGTATACAGCTGAAGTATAACCACTGGACTTCTGTTGCTTACACTTCTTAATATAAATCCCAGTAATCTGTTTGCCTTATTACGTATGCTTTGGTATTGCTGTCTTGGTTACTGCTTACCATAACCCCCAAATCCTTTTCGCATTATGTACGGCTAAGTTCAACATTATTTTGCTGATAGATGCTAGTGTTATGAGCATTTCTGAGCTTTAGAACTTTGCATTTATCTACATTGAGCTGCATCTGCCATTTTTCTGACCACTAATTGAGTTTGTCTAAATCCTCCTGAAGTTCCGAGACATTAACGTCTGAATCAATTATCCTACCTATCTTCCTGTCATCAGCAAATTTGCTTATATCACTAACAATTCCCTTGTCAAGGTCATTTATATATATTATAAATAGCAATGGGCCTAAACCGATCCATGAGGGACGCCACTTGTTACAGATCCCCACTCAGATTTAACCCAATTTATGCACACACTCTGCTTCCTGTTGGTGAGCCATGACTTGATCCATGACAGCACTTTTCCCCAATGTCATGAGCAGCCACTTTCTTTAACAGTCTCTGATGTGGTACTCTATCCAAAGCCTTACTAAAATCCAAATAACAATATCGAATTCTTTATCATGATCAATGGCCTCAAAAGCCCTACTGAAGAAATTTAATAAATTAGTTAGGCAGGAACGGCCCCTGGTGAATCCATGTTGAGTATCATTAATCAAATATTGCCTATCGAGATGGTTTCTTATATTATCAGCTGTAACTGACTGGTAATTTGCCTACAATTGAGGTTAGGCTTATTGGGCGGTAATTTGATGGTAACCACTTGTTTCCTGCTTTAAAAATAGGAATAACATTA
This sequence comes from Cherax quadricarinatus, assembly GCF_038502225.1. NCBI lineage: Eukaryota > Metazoa > Arthropoda > Malacostraca > Decapoda > Parastacidae > Cherax > Cherax quadricarinatus. The sequence goes on along the minus strand of NC_091378.1, from coordinate 17,858,938 downwards.
GCCATCTTCCTCATATCACACACTACACCTGTACTTAGCTCTGTAAAGATCTGTCCAATGTTTTCTCTGTGAATCTGCACAAGATGTCCTCTCTTGAGCAACTCTAACAGCAGCAAAAGGAGGAGCTTAGGGTTGCTAAGCTTGAGATACGGCGACTGAAGGAGGAAAACAAGAGGATTCAAAGTAATCCTCCTGTTCTGAGCCCTCAGGTCAAGAGAGGAACCTGGTCAGTGGCCAGCCAACATGGAACGAAGCTGAAAATTAAAAAGACTGTTAGAGTGGCTGAAACAATGAAGATTCAAAAGACTGCTGTGGAGACTTCCAACTCATTTTAAGTGCTACCCGATGAATGTGTGTTGTCTACTGGAAATGTCACAATGAGTACCAAGGAATAATTGGCAGAGGAGGGTGAGTCGACATCCCTTGAAACCCCAGCGAAGACTATCGAGAACGTCACTACGAACTCCACCAGTGAAGGTAAGAACATTGCTTTAGTTGGGGACAGTCAAGTGAAATTTATGAAAAGAGCATTTTGTCTTAAGGACAAAAAGAGGACCCAGAGGGTATGTTTTCCTGGGGCTGGGATGGGGGATACTGTTAGCCATCTGGACGATATCATGAAAGGTAATGGGAGTAATCCTATTATCTGTCTCATTGTGGGTGGCAATGATGTTGGCAGATGTAGGAGTGAAGACCTGATTAGCAAGTATAGGACAGCAGTAGAGATAATTAGGAAGAAGGGTGGGAACCCTGTGATATGTGGCATTTTGCCCAGGAGAGGAGTTGGAAATGAATGGTTGTCCAGGGCAATTGGTGTCAATTGCTGGCTGGATAAACAGTAAAGAAAATTCAATAACATTCATAGACAACTGCGACCTCTTCTATGGCAGAAATGACATGTATGCCAGGGATGGGATTCACTTATCTACGTTTGGGGTGGGAGCAATGGCCAATGCAGTGGGGGGAGCTGACAGGTCTTTAAACTAGAAATAGATAGTGGTATGGGTTTTCATGGAAAATCAGTGTATTTTGAGTGTAGCGATAGTGTGAGTTTGAACCCCTTCAGGGTTGGTGCCATACTAGTATGGCCTGTGCGCCAGGGTTGGTGCTGTACAAGTAAGCGTAAATTCTAGCAGCTTCAAATTAAGCGGGAAACAGCTGGTAGGCCTAGATGTGAGAGAATGGGTCTGCGTGGTCAGTGTATGTGGTAGGAAAAAATTCTGGGACCCAGTGGCGCATTCTGGGAATGCCATTTTAGTACACCTTGCTCACCATGCCTCGCGGTAAGAAACTCCTAACTCCTCGGAGAATTGGGACACTTTTGTTCCCCAGTGACACTTCTAATACAGATGGAAGTGCCAGTGAAGATGAGTTTTAAGGTTTTGATAAGGTTGTGACCGAAACTAATGACCATAATACCGGTAATTGTGAGGAAAACCCAGACTACCCTCAACCTTCCACTTCTGGTGCTGGGCCGTCTTGTTCACGTTCATCAAAGGAGGCTTGCTGCAAGAAACAGCGAGAGCAACAACAGCAATCGCAGAATGGTTAGGCTTGATTTCCCTGCTAACACTGAGTATGAGGTCAAGTTTAGATGGTTTTACAAAGCTACACTAGACAACCCAGAAGAAAACCTTCGGATTCGCTTTCGTCATGACGAGGATAATTACGTTTTTGTTACTAACGACCCGGCATTCATAGAAAAACTTCTTACTCATAAATATGCTAACATCCAACTCCAAGCTGCCCCACAAAGATTACCTAAAGTGCTTATTGTTATCCACAATGCCAATAAGTACTTGGATCATAGATTTCTGTTGTCAGATCAAGTTGCAAACCCTCGTCGACTTCCAAATGATCTGATATTGGCTGAGTGGATTGGCCAAGGGACTCCACCATCATATATCTACTCTCGTGCAGCGCTTAACAGGAGTTACAAAATAGCTTTGTACAAACCACCTCACCGTAGATGCTACAAGTGTCAGCGCTGGGGTCACATTGCTTAGAAATGCCCAGCTAAGTCATACTGGTGTACAGTGTGTGCCAAGGCCCATCCTTCTCACCAGTGCTATGATATGATCAAGAAACACCAGACCGTTGCATTACAATGTATCGATTGTAAGACTCCAGGGGTCACAGCTGCTCATGCTGACTGCAGAGTGAAAGCTGCCCACATCGCCAGCCGCAGGGCTCCCGCCTCACCCATCACCCCCCATGATGAGGCAGTAGGCCTACCAGATACTTCATGTCTGAATACTGACCCATGCCTGATTTCAGACAATGTGGTTGAGCGAGTCACTCTGGGAGTACATCAACAGAGCACGATCACGTCTACTGTCAACACTAGTAATGATGCTGGTGTTGACACCACCTGTCTGGCTGAGTCAGCTGTCAGTCAGCCACCTGGCTCAGCTAGTCTTGCTGGGGTGGTACACAACATGCAGCTGCGCATAACAGTACTGGAGAAGCAACAATGGTGTTTGAAACAACTTGAGCACCACGAGGAAAAACTTAGAGAGGTTGCAAATGAGTACCCCAACCCACAGATTGTCAGCTATTATGAAAATGAGTGTGGTGATGATAAACAAACTGATGATTGCAGTGGTATTAATAATTACAAAAATGATAAATCTGATAGTGGTGTTTACAATCACAGTGAAGATGATAAGGGCAGTGAAGACCATCATGATAGTCAAATTGATGAGTGTAATGTATAGATAGATTCTCAGTGTGGAGATGACCCGGTTATCGATAATGGTGTATGTATCACTGGTCATAATGCTGAGGGAAGTGGTACATGTGATGATAGTTATGAGTGTAATAAAAGTGGAGAGGTGAGTGTGAGGAATAGTGTCACCTTCCATACATTCACAGACGAAGAACGCCATGACCTCTCTAAACAAAGACTCCCAAGAGGTCTCCATAGTGGAAGTGCACTTAAGAGACCCATGGATAAGGATAATACTGATGATATTGATATTGATATTGATTATGCCTGTTTGCTATTTAGTAAGTTTTTTCATTTTGCTGAGAAATTGAATTCTATCCCTGGACTTTTATAATGGAACCAAACTCGTATAAACTATTCATTTTAAGTTGGAATATTGCGTCACTTAGAAAAAGATTTTCTGACCTTCATCATAAAGTAACTACTGAATCCATTGATATTGTGTGTCTACAAGAGTGCAGAGTCCCTGAAAAATCCCAACCCCCTAAATTGCCATCATTTGTTGCATATAACCTCAAATCTACTAACTCTTGTGTTCTATATATTAAAAAATCACTTCCCCATTAACTTCTTGCACATAAGAAAGCAGAGGGGCTACAATACCACGGTGTTAGGATTTATATTGGGAACTCTGCTCTCAACATATTTAACTTGTATGCTCCTGCTGATAAGTTTAATTACTTGGAGGTCCCAACTTGTGATCAGTCTGAACCTACTCTCATTATTGGTGATAATAATGCAAGACACAAAAGTATTGGAAACTCTCAGTTTGGTAATCGTAATGGTAATCAACTGTTGTCACTCTTAAACAGTCATGATAATGTGCAAATTGTAGGTGACCTTGAACCCACACATATCTATGGAGGCGTCCTTGATCTGTACCTGGGCTTCAACATAATTTCTGCCAGCTGTGAGTCTTCCATTGTAACAGATATAGCGTCTGATCATTTCCCAAGGCTAACCTCCCTAGATATTTGTAATACTATCCTCCCTGGTGGAATATTCAAACGGAAACGTTTTAATGTTCCCCTGATCAGCATGATGACTTTGTTGCACATGTGACTGACTGGTATAATTCTTATGAGTGTATCTCTGTCGAGATTTTTAACAATGACCTTGTGAACTACTTAGAGCCGCCTCTGAAACCTTTTGGTACTCTAAACCCAAATGACTTCCATAATAATCATAAGTCTTATAAAAACCATACCTATTACAATGATTCTAAACTTCGAACATTGAAACGTACTGCTCGCAGACTAGGCCTAGCCTATAGAAATCATCGTAACCCTGAAATACTGAGTCTCTTCCAAACTGCCCTTGCTGCTGCCAGAGAGCTTATGAGAGAACTGCGGCAAACAGACTGGGAACAATTTGTCAATGGTCTCAATGCTCACACCCCACTCAGCGGGGCATGGAGGGACATAATTAGAATTAAGGATAACAGAACTGGGCAGATCGGGCACCCTCATCCCTTGCATAGGGCGAATGAGTCAGTGTTTGGTCTGCTACATCAAACTATGACAATCTTCCCCGTACCACACAGACGAAATTAATGGACAAATATGATGCAAGGGAGAGACTTGTATGCTTTATGCTCAGCAAGGCAGATGACTGCAACATTCCTTTCACTAATTATGAACTTGATGCAGCACTAAGGAAAACTCCACGTCGCCTGGTGAGGATGGTATTACTTACAACATACTCAGATTGCTGTGTCGAGCACCAGGTAATCCTTTACTTGAATTATATAACATGAGTTATGTCACTGGGGAGCTCCCTAAATCATGGACCAACAGCCTCATTATTCCCATTCCAAAGCCCAATCAACAAAACTCATTTCGCCCAATATCCCTTACTAGCTGCTTGTGTAAAACATTCGAAAGGATGATTCTTAATCGTCTTATGCACAGAATTAAGCAATTCTTGTCTCCCCGGTTCCATGGCTTCATGCATGGAAGGAGTGTGCATCATTGCATTACCACCTTTCTCACTCTGCACACTGACAGCTCATACACTACCTTCCTTGACCTTAAATCCGCTTTTGATGTAGCCAACCGACATGTAATCATTAGTGAACTTGCCAGAATGGATGTTGGAGGATGGCTTCTCCACTGGATTAAAGATTACCTGTCCAACAGAAAGTCGTCTGTGTTGTTCCAGGGACATAGAAGTGTAACTAAAGATTTTGAATTAGGAACCCCACAGGGAGGTGTGCTTAGTCCCGCCATTTTCAATATTCTGATTAATGCCTTAATGCTATGCCTAGCCAGCCCCATCATTATATGGTTAGTTTTGCTGATGATATAATGATTCACACCACCGGATTCTCCAACACCCAAAACATTCTTAATCATGTACTAGCCTCGTGTCAGGACATGGGCTTAATAATCTCAGGGGATAAAACAAAGATACTCAACAGGCGTCCTCCTCGACAGAGAGGCACAGTTCGTCAGATCCAGTTGCATGATGGGTCTCTTCTAGAATATGCAAGCAGATACAGGTATCTAAGCTTTGAGATTCCACTACTTGGACCTGTTGTAACGAGACTTTGTCGCCAATACAAAGAAAGACTGAGAGTTGTGGCAGGTTTTCATCCCAGGTATTGTGCTAATGTTAAAATTGTGAAAATGATGTATCTTGCTTATATTAGATCATTGGTTGATTATGCGGCGCCACTACTTGCACTCGTGTCTGACTGGAAGCTTGGAGGACTGGAAAAACTGCAAAACGAAGCAATGAGGATCATCCTAGGATGCCCTCGTACTGCCAAAATTTTAAATATGCGGAAAGAACTTAATATTCCAAGCATTAGAGATCGTGTTACTGAAAGAAAAATCCTTACTTGGGTCAATATGCTTAGGTTAGCCCATTCAAACCCCTGCACAGAAGCCCTCCAAACTTTCCTCAGCACTGGTGAACATCCTTCCAGATGGATCGAAAAAACTGGAACCGACCTCCGCATGAACCAGCTACATGATCTATGTCAAGTTAGGCAACAGACACACTTCCATGCTCCATGGGATATTACCTAATTCCACACCACCAAAACTCTTCTTAAATCACAACCAAAACTTCGTCTTGAAGCCAAACATGATGCCTTAAGCTGTATTGATAACTTAGTCACACAGAACACTCTTTCACAAATTATTTACGTTGATGATTCTGTTCACCAGTCCACTGGTGCAGGTGGTAGTGCTGCTGTTGTCATACAGTGATGGCTCTGATGAAGAAATTGGAGCACGCATCAATAACTGGGCCTCTACCCTTCAAACAGAACTGTTTGCCATACTCCTTGCGCTCTAATGCGTCCATGTATCTAAGGTTGACACTTTAATTGTAACTGATTCTCTGTCATCCATAAATGCTCTCAACTCATTAAACATAAATTGTGGCATGCTTGTGTCAGAAGCCAGACATAGGTATGGTAAGATTGTGGACAGTGGAGTCACAGTGCACTTGCTGTGGATTCCATCTCATACTGGTCTTCAGAAGCATGATAGAACTGATAAATTGGCTAAGCTGTATGCTTTCAAAGAGGGAGTAGATTACAATCTTGGGTTGTCAGTTAGCAGTTTGAGAACAATAATACGAAAAGAACTACAATTGAACTTTATTGACTTACGACTTAGGGAGACTGACACAAGTCAGTCCATCTATTATCATTCCATCATGCAGGAGGAGCCACATGTCTATGGTGCATCCAACAAGATAAGCAGACTCTTGGATGTCACTACCGCCCGGCTCCAGCTGGGTTACAAGTATCTATGGCAGGTTAAATCATCACCACCAGATGTAGACCAGACGAAATGTAAACTTTGCCAGATGGACTATTGTCACACCCTCAGTCATTATGTACTGGAGTGTGATCAAATTAATGAATTTAGAGGCAACTCACTCAGAAATGTTCAAGAAATGGCAAAGTATTTTATCCACAGTGGTATATTACAGACCATTCTGGAGAAATACCCTGACTTTGCTAGCTGTAAATAATGCATTACCATGTGTGTGTGTTTGTGTGTGCGTGGAGGGGGGTGGATGCTTGTGTGTATGCATATATTTGTACGCTCATTGTGGCGTCACAGTGACCCCACGCTACAGTGACCCCACGCTACAGTGACTCCACGCTACAGTATCCCACCGCTGCCATAGCCAAAGCCGGTCTTAGCAGTCTCTTTCGATTCAATCAAGCCCCTCAACATGTCAAAAAACATCTGTATAAAATGATAATAATACCAATACTCGAATACCCTTGTGTCCCAATGTCATTAACAACAAAGACCAACATGCTACGGCTACAAAGGGTCCAGAATCGAGCTCTTCGCTTCATCACCGATACCAGGAGGAGAGACAGAGTTAAAATGGCAGATTCACACATACAACAAGATATTACTGCCATAAATGTACGCCTCGACACTAAAAAAGAAACAACTCTATTCAATGCAAGAACTATACATGCCAGATAGAGAACATCCTATACAAGTGGTAAATACCACGGATTATGTAATCAATACTCCTCCTCACAGGACTCAAAGAATGACTCCCACAGAGGGTCTGTCGTTTTATACATAAAGATGATTACCATCGACCCATGATATTGAGCAACCTCCCTGATGAAGAAGATTGGGTAGCACCAGAACCCTTCTATGTATACTAAGAAAATCATCGCCCCCAATTAGGGAGACATCTTATATAACAACCTAATGTAAAAATTATGCTATTTACCATGGGTGGACACCACCTGTAAGAGGCCATTGTCACGTAATTCTATAAACTGGCCAGAAAATTATTGCCTTCATTGTCGCATAAATATCCGTTGTGCAATCGCAAAAAAAAAAAAATTATATATCTGTTATATCTATGTGACTCTGATGGGTTAGTGTTATACCCCTTAAGGAATATCTTATCATTTCACATACACTTTTTAAATTTTTTTTTTTTATATTTTATTTAAAAAGCACAATACACATTATACATGTATGCTATACATACGTTACATAAACTAAGACATGTCATCCATTAAATATGAAACAACAAATCCACGTTCCCTATCCCAGCACTAACTTATACTTAAGAAACACTCGTTCAACTTAAAATGGTTGCATTCCCCAAAAATTCAAACATACATGTGACTTTTTTTTTTTTTATATTTTTATTTAAAACAACACAATACATTAAATAGATAAAAGAACACAGTATCAGTTCTTACTCAAAATTATAAATCTCATTGTCTAAATGAACACAGACGATTAACGTTGTGTTGTCACACCTGTCCCTCATCCCATATACATTACATCCAATGTAACTATGTTAAGTAAGATTACACAAGATAACATAACAATATTCATCATTATTATTATAACCAAGGAAAACCCAAACCTACAATCTGCATTATTTTTTCCACTTTGTTATTTATATATTATTAATCCACATAATCTTCAAACCCTCCTTTACAATACTCATTATTGCCAGTGCCGACACAGCTGACACTTCTACCCCCCCCCCCCCCGTATGTACAGTCCCCATTCTAAATAACATACATTAATTTCCCTAATGAATGGTCATTGAAAACAATTTCTACTAAAATAACCCAACCCAGCAGACTTCCAAACAAAAACATTCAGGGTCATTATAAGACATGTAGGAACGAGTCCTGCAATCATATATGTATACATATACGCATGCATATACACATACGTGTATGTGCACTTATTCATAAGAACAAACTAAATCATACATAGAAATAAATCGCTAAATGACTTGTCTGCAAATAAACTAAATATTACAATCTATGATAGAACTATACCAAAGACATTGGTTCCCCCAAACACCCTACTCATACACAAAGTTAATGTTACTGATTAACACTCAATATATAATAGGACCTTCCATACAAAATAAGGGTATATATAAACCCCATCAAATACTTATATATTTTCGTACATAGTGCATAATGTACATATTCAATACAATAAAAAAAAAGAGGTGTATGACAAGGCTAAATCTATCTTCAGATTAAAAATATATAAGACATATCCTCACATTATACATATAAATATAAACCTCCTATATAAAATGATTCTTATAACAATAAGGAAAAAAACGAAAATCACATACAACTTTTGACTCTGTGATTTTACAAAAATTCATAAGGTCTACATACCCCGGAGCCCCCAACGGCTTCCTACAATAAAATTTTACCCACATCAACCACCGTGCAAACCAATCAACCATACCTCACCAGGCTTCCAATCACACCAAGAGGTAGCACCACTGAAGAGACCAACCCCTTGCCTCTCACCCCATACTCAAACGGAGTAAACGTTCAACAGTAAGTCCACGATATCCCTCCGGAAAACTAATTACCCACCTTCCCCCATATAATTGTTTGTTCCTACATGCTGTCCTATAAAAACTCGCCGCCAACGCTTTTATCCTAATGTTCCCCTCCACCTCCCTCATTCCCCAAGAAACATACAAGTAATCAACTATTACATATCTGATAGCCCTTCCCACCTCTTTGGGTACCCCTTCCATATCTAACATTAAAGCCCTAAGGGGTGATATCTTTCCCCCCCCCAATAAAAAGAAAACCCTCTTCAACCACAATCTTACCACCTCCAATGCAGAACAAAAATATACTACATGAAAAGCCGTTTCAACTTCACCACAAAAACCGCATGACGCCTCTCTCACAAAACCCATTCGTTTTAGCACCTCTTTCGATGCTAAAGTCCCCATAAGAAATCTATATACTAATTCCCTCGCTCTTGCCGGTATTCTTAATTTACTGAATTCCACCCATATCACTCTCCAATCATATGTGGGATACACTGCCATCCCTTGCATTAATTCCTGACGACGGCCCACACCCACTAACCGTTTTACCTTGAGTTTTTTAACATTGCATACCTTTAACATAAACCGCAACATGTCTTCACACTCCACTAAGTCCCTGCCACCCCACCATTTGCGGATATCCCCCATCACCTCCCCCACCCGAAGACCCCTTTCCCCCGCTGCCCGAATATACCTCTGCTTCACATATAGCGCCTTCACCCTAGACCCTAATGCAATCAATCCCAGTCCTCCCTGCCTTACCGCAGTCATTACTACATCTTTGCCCAACCACGCCCTCCCATAGCCCCACACATACCTTAAGACCCTTCTTTGCATTTCCATAATATCCTGACTTTGTAATGGGTAAATTTCCGCCCCTCCCCACACCTTACTATAAATCAGCGTATTTACCACCACAACCCTTTGATGCAAGGTTACATCCCCGGCCCTTAAACTCCTCAGCCTACTCAAAGCTCTGTCCATTACCATTTCTGAATTAACCCTCCTGCTCTCCTGTGCATCTGCCAAAAATAAAATCCCACAAATCTTTAGCCTATCTACAGTTATCCAACCAAACTCCTCCCCCAAGGTCCCTCCTACCCAAGCCCCTACCTCCAACAACCGTGATTTCTGCTTATTAACTCTCATCCCAGTAGCATTCCCAAAAATCTCAATTACCCTTCCCACTTTTCTTAAATCTTCAATCTCATTAAGTAAAACAGTTGTATCATCTACATAACCAACAATATTCCCACAATATCCTCCACTCTCCCCCAACCTTCCCATCCCACCATCAACCAGAACATAGAAAGGATTCTGCATACATGCAAAGAGTATTTGGGAGAGTGGACACCCCTGCCTTAAACCCCTTCCCATGCTTACTGAACTACCCAACCTCCCATTTACCTGTACTCTCATTGATGCATTCTCATACAAAGTCCTCACCCATCCAACCACCCTCCCTCCAAAAACCCATTCTCACCATACTCTCAATCAAAAATTCCCTATCCACATAATCATAAGCTTTCTCCCAATCCAGACCTAGAATACCTCCCTTATTACTACCCTCAAGGAAATCCCGAATACGACCATGACCTACCCGCATACTCCTCCCCGGGATACCAAACTGTCCCCCATGTATCACCGACCCCATGACCTTCTTCAGTCTATTACCCAAAATTTTCGCAAAAACCTTATAATCAGCGCACATCAAAGATATTGCACGGTAAGCACTCAACTCTCTACCCCCCCCCCTTCTTTGGCACCAAAACTATGACACCCGTACTTTGCGATATGCCCAACTTCCCACTAGTTAACATATGGTCCAATAGCCTAACAAAACACTGCCTAATACACCCCCAATGTGCCCTATAAAAATCATTTGGTATACCGTCTATCCCTGGTGTTTTCCCGGTACTCATCCCGAAAACTGCCTCTTCCACCTCAACCTCACTTATACCATCCTCCAACCCCACTCTATCCTGCTCACTTAAAACGCTATGGAACCCCCCCTTCAAAAATACCCTCCCAGGAACCCCCCTCCCTCCAACTCCATTTCTCTCTAAACCAACTATCAGCATAGAGACTCATACTTTCCGTATTGGATAGGACTCGACCCACTGGATACCCTCCCACCCCAGGGCTTGTCTCCAATTGTAGAATGGTGGTTACACTCTGTCGGTCCCGAAATTTACGTAAAACATACCCAGACGGTTTATCACCCCACAAAACATCCTCTAACCCCGCCCTAACCCTAATTGCATCAAACCTATCATTGTGTAATTCAGCTATTCTACTCCGCAGTCTGTCCATATCATCCTTCCTACCACCTCCCCCAACATAACAATCTTGCAACTGTCCCTCCAGATAATTTTGCAACCCAAAACGCCACCTCGCCTCCTCTCGTCCCCTAGCCTTAAAAAAATTCGCTATTCCAGGTTTTGCCTGCATTTCCCACTAATCTAACAGATCTATCTCCCTGTTCCTAGCCTCCCAAAAAGGCAACCACCAATCACTGAAAAAAGGCCCCTCCCCCTCCTCCTTAAGAAGCCTTACATTTAATTTCCAGTACCCAGAATAAATACGCACCACTCCATCCCACATCAAATCTGCTATTACCGCTCTGTGATCAGAAAACCCCACATCGAAGGTTTGCACCCTCACAATAATATAAATTCTGTCTAATCGCGCTTCATATCCCCTACGGACGAACGTATGCTCCACTAGGTAACCCCCCCTCCCCACCACATCAACAACCCCAATATCTCGCAATACATCCCTCAGCACACTCAGCACACAACCCGCCCCTCTCGGTTCGACATCACCACTCCTAATCACACAGTTCCAATCACCTCCTATTACTGTTATAGCAGGCAAACCTCTCAAGTGATACAGCAATACCTCTCTGACAAAATCTACTTTTACCCTGATATTGCTAGTTGCTGGCATGTAAACTCCCACGAAACTAACTCGACTCTCACCCCAGACGCCATCCACCCTCACGATCCTCCCCCCCCCCCTCTTCCCAACCGATGACACGCAAGGGGCTGGTCTCCTTTACCGCAACTGCTACCCCACCTTTCAATTGCAAACCACTGGTTACATACATCCGATATCCTTTCACCCTCAACACACTACCAGCCCTGTGATTATGCTCTTGCAAAAAGCATATGTCAACATCAAACCGCCTTAAAAACCACTCCAACCAAACTTTCTTGACCTCAGTCTTAAGTCCATTAACATTAAGCGTGACACATCTGAAAATTACAGAAGGGGCGGCTTTCCCCTATGCCTCTGGGATTTACCCACTGCACTTTTCATATTACGTGTTCCTTTGCCACTCGAGTTTTCCTGTGCAGTCACCTCCCCCCTCCCTTTCCCAATTTGCAACTCAGGCACACCTCTACCACTATGTGTCCTCGGCTCCACAACCGCTGCCCATGACTTCTTCCCCGGCCTCTGCCCCGGGGTAATGACCTCATCTATCTCTGATGCCGCAGTTCGTTTCCTAGAACTCACACTTACACACATATCACCCTCAGACAAATCCTCCTGGTGTACCTCCACGGCCACCACATGCTCCCGCCCAATCTTACTCAAGTCTTCCTCAACAATTTGTTGTCCCTCCAAAGTTCCAGCTTCACATGAACTGAGGACACCTTTTGCACAGGGTTCCTCCTCATCCAAAAAATCCTTGATCACATCTGCCAATAACCCATCCTGGGTTGAAGCTTCCTGGACGAAAGTCTCCTCAGATGTCACCTTCAACTCCCCCGACGCCCCTGGGAGAGTGACACATGTCTCCGCCGCCGCCGCCACCTCCCGGTCGACCTCTTCGCTCCAGAGGTCAATCCTCCGGCCTCCCGAGGCATCAGAGCCAGGCACCAAATTACACGACCGTTGAATCACAATTGGAGTGTCGAGAATTCGAGAAGCCCGCCTCCTAGGACACTGGGCTGCCATGTGCTCATAAGAGCTACATAGACGACATGTTTTCCGTTGCCCAGCATAGTACACATAAACCTGTGTTCTACAACCGATCATCGTAACATAGGATGGTATAGGCCTTGTTAAAGTCATTTTAAGGGTGTAAGAACCTTCCGGCATTCCTTCATATGGACCATCCCTCCACACCCCCATTGTTGCAGAATGCACTGTCCCATAACTTCGAAAAAACTCCTGCAGGCCATAAGCCGTAGCCTCGAAGGGTACATTCCGTACCTTCACCCATGTGAAGTACTTAGAGACGTCATGTAACACAACATCCATCGTTGAATTCACACTCATGCGTTGTTCCTGGTAATGCTCGACAATTCTTGTGTAGAAATCGACTCGTAGAAATTTCACAAAGATTCTTGTTAAACCATTAAGGGCGACGCCATACAATTCCTCGTTGGGAATACCATATGTATCCCTGATGATGTTAGGGAGAAGGACGTTCATCGTATCTCCACTTAACGTACCACGAACCAGCTCTATGCAGATAGTATTCACTCTCCGTACTGTATGTTCCGCCATGTTGATATCCCAATGAGCAGCGCACGTCCTCACTACTCAATGGTTGTTGCTGAACTAAGGTAGCTCGCCTGAAGACAGCAGAGGGGTGCCGAGACACAACCGCACTCCACCGTGGTCAGGCAGCGAATCCTGAAAAAAAAAATTATATATCTGTTATATCTATGTGACTCTGATGGGTTAGTGTTATACCCCTTAAGGAATATCTTATCATTTCACATACACTTTTTAAATTACACCAAAGTGGTTGGGCCACTTACCTTTTATATCCTACCTCTCCCCCCCTCCCACCCTTTTCCAATATTTCCATCCTTACCCATCTTTCTTCCTTACCCATCTTACCAAAGCTCTGGTCGTAAGAAGAAGAAGAAGTAGGGATAATTCAGTAATGGTCCCAGATTTTCGTTTAGCAGATTACAAAGGGCTTAGAGAACACTTATCTGTAGACTGGAGTAACGAAGAGAGCTATCAGTACGACAGCTTTCTTAACACAATACATGCTGCCCAAAGGACATTTATCCCAAATAAGGAAATTAGATCGAATAGAAATGACCTCAAATGGATGAATAATAGGCTCAGATATCTTTTAGAACAGAACAAAGGAATTTATAGGCGTATCAAAAGAAGTGAGGGTCATCTTATGAATGAATATATTGATATTAAGAGGGACATTTAAAAGGATAAGAATAGCTAACCATGACTATGAAATGGGACTATGGGATTCGAAAACTAACCCTACACGCACGCTACACACTCTTACACAAATTATATAATTATTTATGCTGATTATTGTGTTCACCAATCCATGGGTGCAGCTGGTAGTGCGGCTGTTGTAAAGTAAAAGGACACAAGTGCAACTAATGTGACATTTTATTGCAGCAACGTATCGCTCTCCAGGAGCTTTGTCAAGCCCTTACAAACAAAACATGGACACAGAGGATATATATGGGATTAGAGTGAGGTGTAATACTAGTGGTGGTAGCAGTAGTAGTAGTAGTGCTATAAGTTATAGTAGTAGAAGTAATATAATTTCCACATGAGTAAAAGGATATAAAAGCTATTACTTGGGTAGCATAAAAATAAGTTAGGTAAATATTTCTATTGGAGGTTGAATTAGAGAAGGTCTGTTTCAGTGTTCATCCTCTGTAATGTAATGAGAGACTATGTGATGGCAGGGTTTACTGTTTTCAGGAGGATTCTTGCTAAGACTTCAGAGATGGTGAAGCTGCCTTTGTTTTGTTTAATTGTATTAGAAACAGCGATCAGTGCTGATTCAAGGCACTTGCGTCTACGGAAATTAGTTTCTTTGATCACTAATTGAGCGTCCCTGAATTTCATAAGATGATTGGTTGAATTCCGGTGTTGTACACCTGCGTACAACAGTGCTGCTGTTGTCATACAGAGTGATCAGAGTGATGTCTCTTATAAGACACTGGAGCACGCATTAATAACTGGGTCTCTACCCGTCAATCAGAACTGTTAATCATACTCCTTGCGCTCAAATGTATCCAGGTATCTAAGGTTGACACTCTAATTGTAAATGATTCGCTATCGACAAACGCACTCAACTCATTAAGTATAAATTGTGTCGTGCTTGCGTCAGAAGCCAAACACAAATATTGTAGGATTGTGGACAGTATTATTATTATAATCAAAAAGAAGCGCTAAGCCACAAGGGCTATACAGCGCTGCTGTGGACAGTAGAGTCAGAGTGCACCTTCTGTGGATTCCGTCTCATATTGGTCTTCAGATGCATGATTGAACTGATGATTTGGCTAAGTTATATGCTTTCGAAGAGAGAGAGTAGATCACAATCTTGGCTTGTAAGTTAGCAGTTTGAGAACAATCATACGAAAAAAACTTCAACTGAACTTTATTAACTTAAGACTCAGGACGACTGACACCAGTCAGTCCATTTATCATCATTCTATCATGCAGAAGGAGCCACATATCTATGGTGCATCCAACAAAATAAGCCAACTCGTTGATGTTACTACTGCCCGGCTCCGGCTGGGTTACCAGTATCACTCAAAAATGTTCAAGATATGTCAAACTACACTCGGATCATTGGAAGAGGTGTGGGATTTTAAGAAAACTAATCTAACACCAAGTGGGAGCTGTCATAGTTGCCTTTTGCTTATGATAATGTGCTTTTAGGGGATTCTGAAGAGTAGCTGCAGAGGTTGGTGAACGAATTTGGGAGGATATGTAAAAGAAAGAAATTAAAAGTGAACATTGGAAAGAGCAAAGTGTTGAGGATAAAAAATTAGGTAATGAAAGATTGGATACCAGATTGCAGGGAGTATTGAGGAAATGAATATGTTCAGATATTTGGAAGTGGACTTGTCAGCAGATGAATCTATGAAATGCAAGGTGTACCATAGAATTTACCAGGGGAAAAAACATGAGTTGGTGCGCGGATGAGTCTGTGGAGACAAAAGACATTATCCATGGAAGCAAAGGAGGGAAAGTATGAGTATAGTGGTACCAATGCTCTGATATTGGTGAGAAGCCTAGGTGGTGAGTGTTGCAACAAGAAGGGGGGAGGCAGAGATGTCGTGTCTGTGGGCAATGTGCAGTGTGAATATTATGCAGAGAACTCATAGCTTGAAGATTAGAAGTAGGTGCAAGGTTTCTAAATGAATTATTCAGTGGGTTGAGGAAGGGTTGTTGATGGGGTTCAAACATTTTAGAGAGCATGAACTAATGCAGAATGACTTGGAGGGCATATAAATCTGTATTGGAAGGAAAGTCAGGAAGGAGTCGTCCTAAAATTGGTTGGAGGGAAGGGGTAAAGTAGGTTTTTGTATATGAGGGGCTTAGACTTCCAGCAAGCATGTGTGAGTGTTTTAGGTAGGAGTGAATGGAAGCAACTGGTTTAAATGACTTGATGTGCTATTGGAGTGATAGAGCAAGGTAACATTTATGAAGGGATTCAGGGAAACCAGTTAGCCAGTCGTGAGCCATGGAGGTGGAAGGTACGGTGCCTGCACTCTGAAGGAGAAGTGGAAATATGTTGCAGTTTTTGAACTGCAGTGTTGGCATGCCTCTGGCAAGACAGTAATGGAGTAAGTGATGATGAAAGTGTTTCTTCTTTTTCAGGTCACCTGCCTCAGTGGGAAACAGCTGTTTTGTTAATAAACAATTATAAAAAATAACGAAAAGTGGATAAAAACTGTAAAGAATGATATACATATATATATATATATATATATATATATATATATATATATATATATATATATATATATATATATATATATATATATATATATATATATATATATGAATACAGGAAAGAGTAAGGTTATGAGGATAACAAAAAGATTAGGTGATGAAAGATTGAATATCAGATTGGAGGGAGAGAGTATGGAGGAGGTGAACGTATTCAGATATTTGGGAGTGGACGTGTCAGCGGATGGGTCTATGAAAGATGAGGTGAATCATAGAATTGATGAGGGAAAAAGAGTGAGTGGTGCACTTAGGAGTCTGTGGAAACAAAGAACTTTGTCCTTGGAGGCAAAGAGGGGAATGTATGAGAGTATAGTTTTACCAACGCTCTTATATGGGTGTGAAGCGTGGGTGATGAATGTTGCAGCGAGGAGAAGGCTGGAGGCAGTGGAGATGTCATGTCTGAGGGCAATGTGTGGTGTGAATATAATGCAGAGAATTCGTAGTTTGGAAGTTAGGAGGAGGTGCGGGATTACCAAAACTGTTGTCCAGAGGGCTGAGGAAGGGTTGTTGAGGTGGTTCGGACATGTAGAGAGAATGGAGCGAAACAGAATGACTTCAAGAGTGTATCAGTCTGTAGTGGAAGGAAGGCGGGGTAGGGGTCGGCCTAGGAAGGGTTGGAGGGAGGGGGTAAAGGAGGTTTTGTGTGCGAGGGGCTTGGACTTCCAGCAGGCATGCGTGAGCGTGTTTGATAGGAGTGAATGGAGACAAATGGTTTTTAATACTTGACGTGCTGTTGGAGTGTGAGCAAAGTAACATTTATGAAGGGATTCAGGGAAACCGGCAGGCCGGACTTGAGTCCTGGAGATGGGAAGTACAGTGCCTGCACTCTGAAGGAGGGGTGTTAATGTTGCAGTTTAAAAACTGTAGTGTAAAGCACCCTTCTGGCAAGACAGTGATGGAGTGAATGATGGTGAAAGTTTTTCTTTTTCGGGCCACCCTGCCTTGGTGGGAATCGGCCGGTGTGATAATAAAAATATATAAATAAAATATATATATATATATATATATATATATATATATATATATATATATATATATATATATATATATATATATATATATATATATATATATATATATATATATATGTCGTGCCGAATATGTAAAACTGGTCAATTAGCAAGAACTCATTTAAAATTAAGTCCTTTCTAAAGTTTTCTCTTATACGTTTAAAGATATATTATTTTCATTAATGTTAATGTAAAAAAAATTAATTTTGCACCAAAGAATCTTAGAAAACTTATCTAACCTTATTATAACAAGAGCAATTTATTTTAACCTAACCCAACTAAATATATTTTAGATTTGTTTACAATAATTTAATACTAAACAAATACAGTGAAATATATTTTTTTCGTTAGGTTCAGAATTATTTTGGCGAAATTATTGCATACACAAATTTTCACTTGTCCTATATGGCAAGATGAGCGTTGCTATTTAAGCCAAGATCGCAAGTTCTGCCTATTCGGCACGACATATATATATATATATATATATATATATATATATATTTATATATATATATATATATATTTATATATATATATATATATATATATATATATTTATATATATATATATATATATATATATATATATTGATGTGGTCCACCTCTGGTGTAAATTGTGGGACCCATATCCTCGGAGAAGTGGATAAAAAGGCTTCAAGGAAGAATATTTGGATTTCTTCCTGAAGCCATTTGAATATTCCACTTCCCCTACCACCCCATCTTTTAAACTATTTTTTTTTACCAATAGGAATATTTTATTACATAATATGGTACAGAAGATTTAAGAGATACATTGTTGATATAAAGGTGGCATATACGGTACATGTTGTTACGTGTGTATCACCGATTATAAGGCGAAAATCTCATCCAGCTCCTCAGAGCTGGGGCGTGTGCCCAAAATGCAGCATGCATTACCCCTTTGAACAGCCGCACTGAGCCGCTGGAACAGAAAACTAGCTGCCCTGGGATCCCTAGTTACCCTGATGAGTCTTTTTCCCAGCTCCTTAAGGAAATTAGATGCACTCTTTCCCCATGAGCCAAGGGTCTCTGAGCCTATGGGAACAAACATATAATGATGGGCAAGTTCTCCATATTTTCTAGACTTTTGGGACTCCCTAAAGCTGGCAGCTGCCTCTCCTTCCTCCCTGGTGTATTGGAGATAGGTATCAGCCAAGGTAGATGCACATGTATAGTCCCACACCACCTGCTTCCCATCTGTCCAGGCTTGAAGGGTGATACCATCTGGACGCTTCTGGCTGCCGTCAGATCTGCATAGTTGCGGTGGCTCCCTTACTGCTGGGCATCCAGCTGTTGTGAGGCTCCTCTTGATAATGTTATTAACCTCCTCATGTCTTGCAATCTTTCCCTCGGATTTACGGCACACAAGACCATGGTACCCGAATCGGTCTGCTGCTTCACTGCCACAAATACACCTGTGTTCGGCGAGAATAGGGGCGGCAAGTCGAAGGGCAACACCGATGCGGATGGTCTGTGGGTCGAGGCGTGTGCCAAGGCTGGAGTTGGGAACAGCCAACAGAAAGTCCCCAGCATGAGGGGCTCTCACTGCCAGCAGGCGGGCTCTATCCTTCCCTGATATATATATATATACATATATATATATATATATATATATATATATATATATATATATATATATATATATATATATATATATATATATGTCGTGCCGAATAGGCAGAATTTGCTATCTTGGCTTAAATAGCAACGTTCATCTTGCCATATAGGACAAGTGAAAATTTGTGTATGCAATAATTTCGCCAAAATCATTCTGAACCTAACGAAAAAAATATATATCACTGTGTTTGTTTAGTATTAAATTACTGTAAACAAATCTAAAATATATTTAGTTGGGTTAGGCTAAAATAAATTGTTCTTGTTATAATAAGGTTAGGTAAGTTTTCTAAGATTCTTTTGGTGCAAAATTAAAAATTTTTTCATTAACATTAATGAAAAAAATATATCTTTAAACGTATAAGAGAAAATTTTAGAAAGGACTTAATTTTAAATGAGTTCTTGCTAATTGACCAGTTTTACATATTCGGCACGACATATATATATATATATATATATATATATATATATATATATATATATATATATATATATATATATATATATATATATATATATATATATATATATATATATATATATATACCTAAAAAGGATAAAGTATAAAATAAATAGAAATAAAAAATAGCAAAAATTAATAAATAAAACATAACTTAAAAAATAATCAAAAGTAATTATGAAAATGAAGAAAAATAATAAAACTTAAAGTTAAACAAAATTAATTATAAATAAAAGTATGTTTTATGTACAAAATATTTTAAATCCAGGTAAAATTAAAGAAAATAATAAATTTTAAACAGTATTTTTAGTCAATAATTAATATTGTGTTGATGTGAAGGAAATAAAGTTTTAAACACCATTAATTTTGAAGGAGAGTAAATAATTACTGGTAATGTAGAGTATACATTGTCCATGAGACAAACTGTAGACTGACAGCAGCTCTCAGCTATTCTGTCTGACATTATCTTCTGACAGTTACTGGTAATGTACAGTATACATTGTCCATGAAACAAACTGTAGACTGACAGCAGCTCTCAGCTATTCTGTCTGACATTATCTTCTGACAGTCAAGTATACATTGTCCATGAAACAAACTGTAGACTGACAGCAGCTCTCAGCTATTCTGTCTGACATTATCTTCTGACAGTTACTGGTAATGTAGAGTATACATTGTCCATGAGACAAACTGTAGACTGACAGCAGCTCTCAGCTATTCTGTCTGACATTATCTTCTGACAGTTACTGGTAATGTAGAGTATACAGTATGAGACATTGTCCATGAGACAAACTGTAGACTGACAGCAGCAGCTCTCAGCTATTCTGTCTGACATTATCTTCTGACAGTCAAACATTGTCCATATACCCAGCTCTCAGCTATTCTCACATTATCTTCTGACAGTTACTGGTAATGTACAGTATACATTGTCCATGAGACAAACTGTAGACTGACAGCAGCTCTCAGCTATTCTGTCTGACATTATCTTCTGACAGTTACTGGTAATGTAGAGTATACATTGTCCATGAGACAAACTGTAGACTGACAGCAGCTCTCAGCTATTCTGTCTGACATTATCTTCTGACAGTCAAACAATATACCCAGAACTCACCACGTGGAGGTGGCTGCTCAGAGTTACGTTTTTTTTTCCAAGTTAATTATACATGAAGTCGTGCCTGAGCATGACCATCACACAGGCAGGACATAATATATCCTGCGAGGCACTCATCACTGGCGAGGCACTCATCACTGGCGAGGCACTCATCACTGGCGAGGCACTCATCACTGGCGAGGCACTCATTACTGGCGAGGCACTCATTACTGGCGAGGCACTCATTACTGGAGAGGCACTCATCTCTGGCGAGGCACTCATCACTGGCGAGGCACTCATCACTGGCGAGGCACTCATCACTGGCGAGGCACTCATCACTGGCGAGGTACTCATTACTTGCGAGGCACTCATTACTGGCGAGGCACTCATTACTGGCGAGGCACTCATTACTGGAGAGGCACTCATCTCTGGCGAGGCACTCATCACTGGGGAGGCACTCATTACTTGCGAGGCACTCATTACTTGCGAAGCACTCATTACTGGAGAGGCACTCATCTCTGGCGAGGCACTCATCTCTGGCGAAGCACTCATCACTGGCGAGGCACTCATCACTGGCGAGGCACTCATCTCTGGCGAGGCACTCATCTCTGGCGAAGCACTTATCACTGGCGAGGCACTCATCTCTGGCGAAGCACTTATCACTGGCGAGGCACTCATCTCTGGCGAAGCACTCATCACTGGTGAGGCAATCATCACTGGCGAGGTAATCATCATCCTGTGTGGTCATGATTCATGGAGCATTTTCTTCATCCTAGGAATTTCATCCCTTGAACCTTCATCTTTGAAACCCATCTTGCAATCCACTGTATCAAACTTTCCCCAGAATCCTCCCCATCAGTCATATTGTCTTCCAAAATTTTTGACAGAGACTTTATGACGAAGGTTAAATTCGGACGCTGTTTCTCCTCATCCTTCTTCATAAGCTGAGCTAGAGATATTAGGTCCTCTGGACAACCAATATAGGCCAGCATTTCACAGGTATGATGGATAATATCACCTAAAGAATAAACATCAAAACTACTTGATGCTTTCCCTGGATAGTGAGACTCAGGAGGGTAGTGGCAACTTCGTTTCCTGTATATTCTTCGATTAGCTCCCAGGCTCTCGGCTAATCCAAAATCGATAATGTTAACAGTAAAATTACGTGGATCATGCTCATTCTGAATCATGACATTATCCATTTTAAGATCTCCATGCATGACACCCTTGCTATGAATTTCGTTCAGGCTAATGGTCAACTTAATTAAGGCTCGAAGGCATTTGTTGAGAGAACACAGTTCTAAGAAATCATTCAGACGTGAGTTACCCCTACAAGACATCACGAGGATGGTGGGATCAAAGGACATACATAGTGGGATAGGGGCACCACCAGCACCCTCAAGTTACTTAAGAAAGACCGCTTCTTACACAAACTAGAAACTGCATGCCTCGTGAGTAGCCTTCTTGGCACACACAGTTTGGTCTTCAAGGTTAATGCGGTATACAATGGAACTTACTCCACGACCTACCTCCAGCCAGCTATAAGACTTGAAACGGCCTGTAAGTTCCTCGAAGGGAATAATAGAGAATTTGTGACGCAACTATGCTGAAGAAACTGATTCTGACAGAACCTTCAGCAGAGACCTGCTGGTCTCCTCATCCACTTGTCTGATTGCCGTCTCGGCCACACAACTGGTGATCTCTTCAGCTACACACCTGGCAACCTTTTCAGCTACACGCATGGTTGCCTCCAACTCAACTTCAAGCCTGGCGGCTTCTACCTCACGATTGGCGGCCTCCAACTCAGCCTCAAGCGTGGCGGCCTCCAACTCAGCATCCAGCTCAGCCTCAAGCCTAGCGGCTTCCACCTCATGATTGGTGGACTCCATCTTAGCCTCAAGCCTGGCGGCTTCCACCTCACGATTGGCGGCCTCCAACTCAGCCTCCAGCTCAGCGTCGAGCCTAGCGGCTTCCACCTCATGATTGGTGGACTCCATCTTAGCCTCACGCCTTGAGGCCTCCAGGTCAGCCTCATGCCTTGAGGCCTCCAGGTCAGCCTCATGCCTGGTGACCTCCAGGTAAGCCTCATGCCTGGTAGCCTCCACGTCAGCCTCACGCCTGGCGGTCTCCAAGTGAGCCGCAAGTCTGGCGGCCTCCAGCTCGGTCCCCCGCATAGCGGCCTCTAGATCAGCCTCACGCCTGGCAGCCTCCAACTCGGCCTCACGCCTGGCGGCCTCCAATTCAATCTCCCGCCTGGCGGTCTCTAGATAAGCCTCACGCCTGGCGGCCTCCAGCTCGGCCTCACATCTGGCAGTCTCCAGCTCGGCCTCACGCCTGGCAGTCTCCAGCTCGGCCTCACGCCTGGCGGCCTCAAGCTCGGCCTCACGCCTGGCAGTCTCCAGCTCGGCCTTACGCCTGGCGGCCTCCAGCTCGGCCTCACGCCTGGCGGCCTCCAGCTCGGCCTCACGCCTGGCGGCCTCCAGCTCGGCCTCACGCCTGGCAGTCTCTAACTCGGCTTCACGCCTGGCGGCCTCCAGCTCGGCCTTACGCTTGGCGGCCTCCAGCTCGGCCTTACGCCTGGCGGCCTCCAGCTCGGCCTCACGCCTGGCAGTCTCTAACTCGGCTTCACGCCTGGCGGCCTCCAACTCGGCCTTACGCCTGGCGGCCTCCAGCTCGGCCTCACGCTTGGCAGTCTCCAACTCAGCTTCACGCCTTGCGGCCTCCAGCTCGGCCTTACGCCTTGCGGCCTCCAGCTCGGCCTTACGCCTGGCGGCTTTCAGCTCAGAATTGCGCCTGGAGGTCTCCAGCTGAGCTTTACCACTCTTGAAGGCTTCCTCTTTGTCTTCATGTTTCCTGAAGGATTCTTGTATAGTGTCACTCCATTAGGTGGCCACGTTCTTGGCCACATTCTGGGTGCAATTAGGTCTATTGGCCACTTCTAGGCCTTAAGAGATATTTTACGACTTCTGGAGTTAATTCATTCTTACGGATAACTTCATTTTAGTAATTAATATTAAATGTTGCGGTACGAGATAAACGCTGGTATCATAGTTAAATAATAGCAGGTTGCTTGGAATACCCATAATATATATATATATATATATATATATATATATATATATATATATATATATATATATATATATATATATATATATATATATATATATATATAATACACATACGGAGTGAAGTGCACGTATTATAGTGATGTGTGAATTATAGTGTGGGTTAGTGTATTATAGTGAAGATGAGTGTATTATAGTGAAGATGAGTGTATTATAGTGATGATTTGCATATTATAATGAAGGTGAATGTATTATAGTGAAGATGAATGTATTATAGTGAAGATGAGTGTATTATAATGAAGATGGGTGTATTATAGTGAAGATGAGTGTATTATAGTGAAGATGAGTGCATTATAATGAAGATGAGTGTATTATAATGAA
The DNA here is from genome assembly GCF_038502225.1 of Cherax quadricarinatus. NCBI lineage: Eukaryota > Metazoa > Arthropoda > Malacostraca > Decapoda > Parastacidae > Cherax > Cherax quadricarinatus. The sequence goes on along the minus strand of NC_091378.1, from coordinate 17,834,487 downwards.
GATGAGTGTATTATAGTGAAGATGAATGTATTATAGTGAAGATGAATGTATTATAGTGAAGATGTGTGTATTATAGTGAAGATGAGTGTATTATAATGAAGATGTGTGAATTATAATGAAGATGCGTGTATTGTAGTGAAGATGAATGTTCAGTGTTCAGTGGTCAGTCGTCACGTGAGGTCACAGACCCTGAGCTGCTTTGGGGATTAGCGTGGACGGTTACAAAGCATGGCTTGCTTCTGCAGTGTTTTAAAAACTGAGTTTGGAGAGTTGAAGGAGGAGGTCTTGCTTCTCCAGGAGGAGATTAGGAGGCTGAAGGTCCACCTCAATGGGCCTGGGAGAGAGTGTGAGGTGGTTGGAGATGTGGGGAATGAGGCTTCTAGCAGTGAGGTGCAGTCTGTCTCTCACTGTGAGGAGGCTGTAGGTGGGGAGGTAGCAACGGGTACCAGCAGTGAGGTGCAGCCCAGCACCTGCTACAAGTGGCGAGTTGTTCACAGTAATGGGAGGCGCATCAGAGTAAGGAAAGTTAAGAGTGAAGATCTGAAGGTAGGAAATCGCTTCTCTGTTCTCCAGGATGAATGTACTTCAGTGGCCAGTGAAGGTAAGGGTACTACTGCCCCTGCTAATGAAGGTAAGCGCATTCTTGTGGTTGGTGACTCTCAGGTAAGATATGTTGACCGTGCTTTTTGTAATAGGAATAAGAAGATGAGAGATAGAGTGTGCTTCCCTGGAGCTGGTGTTGGGGACATTGTCAACAGACTGGATAATATCATGTCAGGTAATGGGAACAAGCCCATTATCTGTCTCAGTGCTGGTGGAAATGATATTGGGAAGGGTAGGAGAGAAGAGCTGCTAGATAAGTACAGGTCAGCTATAGATTTCATTAAGTCTAAGGGAGGGATCCCAATCATATGTAGCATCTTGCCTAGAAGGGGAGTAGGAAATGAATGGTTGTCTAGGGCAATTGGTGTAAATTGCTGGCTAGACAGATACTGCAAGGAACTTGCAATCCCATTCATTGACAACTGGAACAACTTTTATGGCAAACATGATATGTATGCAAGGGATGGGGTTCATCTCTCTGGGGCAGGGGTGGTAGCACTTGCAGACTCGATTGAGAAGGCCATTGGTGAAATGCCTATGATTTTAAACTGATGGAAGATAGAGGTATGGGTGTGTGTGGGAAACAAGTAGGTTGCAACACTAGGGTTGGAAACAGTAAATGTATAAAAGGCATTCAGCATGAAGTTATAAATAAAGACAATAGAACAGGTCAGAAAACAAAGGGGGACAGCAGAGGGCAGCAAGGGACTAGCTCCCTTAAGGTTTACTATACTAATAGCAGGAGTGTTAGAAATAAGATAGATGAGCTAAGATTAATTGCAAGTGCAGGAAACATAGATATTATTGCTATAACAGAGACCTGGCTCAATCTGAAAGATAGAGAGATGCCATCTGAATGTCACATACAAGGCTATAAATTATTCCACACTGACAGGGTCAACAGGAAAGGTGGTGGAGTAGCGATGTATGTCAGAGACAATTTAAATTGTTGTGTTAGACAAGATATTAAATTAGAAGCGTCAGCCACTGAATCTGTTTGGTTACAGCTTCTCGAGGGCCGAGAAAAACTAATTTTGGGTGTGATTTACAGGGCCCCAAATCTTGATAGGGAGTGCAGTAAACTTCTATGGGACGAAATTCGTAAGGCATCTACATACGAAAATGTTGTGCTAATGGGAGATTTCAACTATAGACAGATTGACTGGAGCAATTTGACAGGAAATTTAGAGTCGGGTGACTTTCTTGATACGATCCAGGATTGTTTTTTAAAACAGTTTGTGACAGAGCCAACTAGGGGAAATAACCTCCTTGACTTGGTTCTTGCCAGTAGGGAAACACTAATTAATAATCTTGAGGTTAATGATGAGCTTGGGGAGAGTGATCACAAATCACTCAGTTTTAACATATCATGGAATTCCCCTAATAATGGCAATCAAGTCTCCGTCCCTGACTTTCGCTTGGCTGATTTCATAGGACTGAAAAATTACTTAGGTGGGCTGAACTGGAATGACCTGACTAGGGGTCAGGTAGGTGGTGATGGTTGCCGATATGATGCTTTCCAGGGCATAGTTCTAGCTGCTCAGTCAAATTATGTTCCAAATAGGGAAATCAGATCAAACAAAAATGATCCTAAATGGATGAACAATAGATTAAAATATCTGATTGGTCAAAAGAGAGGCATATATAGGCAAATCAAAAGAGGAGAGGGGCAATTAAGAAATCGATATATTCAGTTAAAGAGAGAAATAAAAAAGGGAATTAGAAAAGCAAAAAGAGATTATGAGGTTAAAGTTGCAAGAGAATCGAAGACTAACCCAAAAGGATTCTTTCAGGTATACAGAAGTAAGATCAGGGACAAGATAGGCCCACTCAAAAGTTCCTCGGGTCAGCTCACTGACAGTGATAAGGAAATGTGTAGAATTTTTAACACATACTTCCTCTCAGTTTTTACACAGGAGGATACCAGTGATATTCCAGTAATGATAAATTATGTAGAACAGGACGATAATAAACTGTGCACTATTAGGGTCACAAGTGACATGGTCCTTAGGCAAATAGATAAATTAAAACCTAACAAATCCCCAGGCCCTGATGAACTGTATGCAAGGGTTCTAAAGGAATGTAAAGAGGAGCTTAGCACACCTTTGGCTAATCTTTTCAACATATCACTACAAACTGGCATGGTGCCAGATAAGTGGAAAATGGCAAATGTGATACCTATTTTCAAAACAGGTGACAGGTCCTTAGCTTCGAACTATAGACCAATAAGCCTAACCTCCATAGTGGGAAAATTTATGGAATCAATAATTGCCGAGGCAGTTCGTAGCCACCTTGAAAAGCATAAATTAATCAACGAATCTCAGCATGGTTTTACAAAGGGACGTTCCTGCCTTACGAATTTATTAACTTTTTTCACTAAGGTATTTGAGGAGGTAGATCATGGTAACGAATATGATATTGTGTATATGGACTTCAGTAAGGCTTTTGACAGGGTCCCACATCAGAGACTATTGAGGAAAATTAAAGCACATGGAATAGGAGGAGAAATTTTTTCCTGGATAGAGGCATGGTTGACAAATAGGCAGCAGAGAGTTTGCATAAATGGGGAGAAATCAGAGTGGGGAAGCGTCACGAGCGGTGTTCCACAGGGGTCAGTGTTGGGCCCCCTGCTGTTCACAATCTACATAAACGACATAGATGAGGGCATAAAGAGCGACATCGGCAAGTTTGCCGATGACACCAAAATAGGCCGTCGAATTCATTCTGACGAGGACATTCGAGCACTCCAGGAAGATTTGAATAGACTGATGCAGTGGTCGGAGAAGTGGCAGATGCAGTTTAATATAGACAAATGCAAAGTTCTAAATGTTGGACAGGACAATAACCATGCCACATATAAACTAAATAATGTAGATCTTAATATTACGGATTGCGAAAAAGATTTAGGAGTTCTGGTTAGCAGTAATCTGAAACCAAGACAACAGTGCATAAGTGTTCGCAATAAAGCTAATAGAATCCTTGGCTTCATATCAAGAAGCATAAATAATAGGAGTCCTCAGGTTGTTCTTCAACTCTATACATCCTTGGTTAGGCCTCATTTAGATTATGCTGCACAGTTTTGGTCACCGTATTACAGAATGGATATAAATTCTCTGGAAAATGTACAAAGGAGGATGACAAAGATGATCCCATGTATCAGAAACCTTCCCTATGAGGATAGACTAAGGGCCCTGAAACTGCACTCTCTAGAAAGACGTAGAATTAGGGGGGATATGATTGAGGTTTATAAGTGGAAGACAGGAATAAATAAAGGGGATGTAAATAGTGTGCTGATAATATCTAGCCTAGACAGGACTCGCAGCAATGGTTTTAAGTTGGAAAAATTCAGATTCAGGAGGGATATAGGAAAGTACTGGTTTGGTAATAGAGTTGTGGATGAGTGGAACAAACTCCCAAGTACCGTTATAGAGGCCAGAACGTTGTGTAGCTTTAAAAATAGGTTGGATAAATACATGAGTAGATGTGGGTGGGTGTGAGTTAGACCTGATAGCTTGTGCTAACGGGTCGGTTGCCGTGTTCCTCCCTTGAGTCAATGTGACCTGACCTGACTAGGTTGGGTGCATTGGCTTAAGCCGGTAGGGACTTGGACCTGCCTCGCATGGGCCAGTAGGCCTTCTGCAGTGTTCCTTCGTTCTTATGTTCTTATGTTCTTATAAGTGTATTATAGTGAAGGTGTGTGTATTATAGTGAAGATGAGTGTATTATAGTGATGATTTGCATATTATAATGAAGGTGAATGTATTATAGTGAAGATGAATGTATTATAGTGAAGATGAGTGTATTATAATGAAGATGGGTGTATTATAGTGAAGATGAGTGTATTATAGTGAAGATGAGTGCATTATAATGAAGATGAGTGTATTATAATGAAGATGGGTGTATTAGAGTGCAGGAGAGTGTACTAAAATGATGGTGAGTGTTTTATAGTGTAGATGAGTGTTTTATAGTGTAGGTGAGTGTATTAGAGTGAAGGAGAGTGTACTAAAATGAAGGTGAGTGTATTATAGTGAAGGTGAGTGTATTATAGTAAAAGTGAGTGTATTATAGTGAAGGTGAGTTTGTTATAGTGAAGGTGTGTGTATTATAGTGAAGGTGAGTTGATTATAGTGAAGATGTGTGTATTATAGTGAAGATGAGTGTATTATAGTGAAGATGAGTGTATTATAATGAAGATGTGTGTATTATAGTGAAGATGAGTGTATTATAGTGAAGATGAGTGCATTATAATGAAGATGAGTGTATTATAATGAAGATGAGTGTATTATAGTGAAGATGAATGTATTATAGTGAAGATGAATGTATTATAGTGAAGATGTGTGTATTATAATGAAGATGTGTGTATTGTAGTGAAGATGAATGTATTATAGTGAAGATGAATGTATTATAGTGAAGATGTGTGTATTATAGTGAAGATGAATGTATTATAGTGAAGATGTGTGTATTATAATGAAGATGTGTGTATTATAATGAAGATGCGTGTATTGTAGTGAAGATGAATGTATTATAGTGAAGATAAGTGTATTATAGTGAAGGTGTGTGTATTATAGTGAAGGTGAGTGTATTATAGTGAAGGTGTGTGTATTATAGTGAAGGTGTGTGTATTATAGTGAAGATGAGTGTATTATAATGAAGATAAGTGTATTATAGTGAAGATGAGTGTATTATAATGAAGATAAGTGTATTATAGTGAAGATGGGTTGTTATGCAGGGTTCTGCATGACATCGTAATGTACACATAGTGGAGCAGTGTGCCATAATAGTATGAATGTTATAACTGTAAAGAATAATTTTATAATTCATAATGTGCATTTGGGGGAACTGTAATTATAAAGAAATCCTTCTAGGGACTTATTTTCCAAGGGTGCTTGGATAAAAAAAACATACCATTGGCGGGATTGAACCCGCGGTCAAAGAGTCTCAAAACTCCAGACGGTCGCGTTAGCCACTGGACCAGCTAGCCACAATAAGATTCGTCCAACTAGGTATATTTCTACACCATAGGAAGTTTAGCACAGGCACCTCTGTGACCACAAATGCAAGTTTTTACAGACGAATCTCCAGCTAGCGTGGCCGTGACGAACTCTAGCTCAAGTCCCCTCACAGCTGTTAACATGACTCACGAAATCGTAATGACACGATTGCAAACAAACCAATCCCGCCCGTGGCATGGTTTCTTTGCAATCGTGTCATTACGATTTCGTGAGTCGTGTTTGGGTACGCGGAGTAAGCGTGACTGGGGTAGTCACGTGGAGTCAGCATGGTGTGGAGGCTGGCGTCGGAGATTGTGAGGGAAAAGTTCAATAGATAGGAGTAGCGAGGGAGTATATAGTAACAATAGTTTCATTGCCGGCTGCTTGTTAAGGTAGGGTCAATCTAGCTCCCGCTATCCCTTCCCCTCCCTCTTCCCCCCCCCCCGAAAGGTGACGTGTGGGGCTCCGGTCAAACAGTAAATCACTCGACTCACAGCTCCCAACACTACTGTAAGTACACGTCTGATCATATTTTAGTGGACTTATTGATTGAAAGCTTCACTTTTGACCATTTAACTTAGTCCTTTCAGTCTTTATCTGTTAAATGTTTTAATAATCACCACATCTTTTAGGTATTGTACTTATCATGGAGAGTGATTTCTTAAGCAGTGGGTACTCTATCTCTCTTTACAGCTTGGAATGACAGAGAGGGTCACCTGCCAACCAACGAGAAGAATAGAAGGAGACGGACTAACGTCCTGAGACATCCCATGTTTAATCTACTTACCTGTTATGTAAGCCAACGCAGGACCTAACCCCTCATTATAGCAGTGGTAACGAACCTGTTTTCCTGTCATCTGATGCAATTATTCAAGGCTACACTCTGTGAAGAATGAGCCAGTGGTCACCAACACCTGCTACCCCTCCCCACATCAGCAACGGCTACGATTTCAACAACACGCAGTGTCACCAACACCTGACACCCCATTACCACCATATACCTACATTAGCATTGAGTTCAAATGTAATTTTTTTTCATTTCATTTTTCATTTTTCTTTCAATTAGGATACCCATTCATGTTTTATTGTTTTACATTTTCCGTTTCTAAATAATAAAGTGTTTATCATTGTCTGCTATTATTTCTTTTTCTATTCATTAATTTTCCTCAGGAGGAGCCAGCCTTGGTAATACTGACTGAAGTTGTTACAGGGCTGAGTAAGCCTTCACAAGTGGCGAGCTTGCCAGGATCAACTCGACTGAATCAAGATTCAACTCCATCTCGAATCTACAATTGGAACTTCAACGCCGCATACCACAGACGGTTACCACCAGCCATGAGTAATCATTCTCTATGGTAGGACTGCGGTAAAGGAATTTAAAAGATTTGGTGATTTTTATAGTCTCAATTTATTGTAAGTCAAGTCAGGCAGGATATAATATTTAATTCTGCCACCTTTTTGTTCGAGCTTGAAACACTTTGGAGGATTAGACTCTAGAGACCCGAGATTTTCCAGTGACAATTAGTTTCATTGAGCTCTTTATTATATCAAGGGAACTGTCATAGGGCACTCTTGATTTGTTGGTGAGAAGATTGGTTGGTCAAGTGACCCCATTCTACTTACTGTTTTCTCGGAGCCGGCATAGAACCCTTCGTTTTAATTAATACATATTGTTTAATTGAAGTAGGGATCGAGCACTCTGGTTTATTTACAGTTTTAGCAGAGCAGGAATTGAACCCTCAGTTTTCTTTAACACCCGTTTCATTTCCCCTGATAGTTTGTTATTCTTGCAAGCATGGAGGAATACCAGTTTTGGATGAACGCTGGAAGTAAGTTAGGAATAACAGGGAAAAATTTAGAATCTTTCATTGGTGCTAAGATCCAGGAAAGACTTGAAAGAGAGAGAATTGAGAGAGAAGAAAGACAGAAAGGGAAAGAGAAGAAGAAAAGGAGAGAGAGAGAACCGAAAGAGAAAAGAAAAAGGAGAAAGAGAACCTTGAAAGACAGGAGAGAAAGGAGAGAGAGTGAATTGAGAGAGAAATCCAAGAAAGACAGTTAGAAAGAGAAAGAGAAGACAAAAAGGAGCGTGATAGACTTGATCGTGATGAAAGAGCTAGAGAACGTGAGGTGAGGAACAGGCTTAAATATGTGAGGAACAAGCTAAATTAAGAGAACTTGAGGAAAGAGCAAAGGATAGAGAAGTTGAGGAAAGAGCTAGAGAACGTGAGGAAAAAGCTAGAGAACATGAATTAATAGAGAGAGAAAAGGATCGCGAGCTCGAAAAATCTCGCCTTGAATTAGAGAATAAAAAGTTAACTTGGACACAACAACAATTAGAGGAAGGAGTATTTGAACATCATGCTGTTAGTGCACATATTCCAACACCTAATTTACCTCCCTTCACAGAGGGTGATGACATTACTTCATACATTATCAGGTTTGAAAATACCGCTACCCTCTGTGAATGGCCCGCTCACACCTGGGCTATCAGGTTAGGAATGTTATTTTCTGGTACAGCCTTGAATAACTATGCAACTTTGTCGCAGGATATCATATGTAATTATAACCTACTGAAGAAGGGAATACTTAAAGCATATCAAAAAACCACAAATTCTTTACGGTGAAAAGCTCTGTTCCACAAGGCACAGTACTCGCTCCCATCTTGTTCCTCATCCTTATATCCGACATAGACAAGGATGTCAGCCACAGCACCGTGTCTTCCTTTGCAGATGACACCCGAATCTGCATGACAGTGTCTTCCATTGCAGACACTGCAAAGCTCCAGGCAGACATCAACCAAATTTTTCAGTGGGCTGCAGAAAACAATATGAAGTTCAACGATGAGAAATTTCAATTACTCAGATATGGTAAACATGAGGAAATTAAATCTTCATCAGAGTACAAAACAAATTCTGGCCACAAAATAGAGCGAAACACCAACGTCAAAGACCTGGGAGTGATCATGTCGGAGGATCTCACCTTCAAGGACCATAACATTGTATCAATCGCATCTGCTAGAAAAATGACAGGATGGATAATGAGAACCTTCAAAACTAGGGAGGCCAAGCCCATGATGACACTCTTCAGGTCACTTGTTCTATCTAGGCTGGAATATTGCTGCACACTAACAGCACCTTTCAAGGCAGGTGAAATTGCCGACCTAGAAAATGTACAGAGAATTTTCACGGCGCGCATAACGGAGATAAAACACCTCAATTATTGGGAGCGCTTGAGGTTCCTAAACCTGTATTCCCTGGAACGCAGGAGGGAGAGATACATGATTATATACACCTGGAAAATCCTAGAGGGACTAGTACCGAACTTGCACACGAAAATCACTCACTACGAAAGCAAAAGACTTGGCAGACGATGCACCATCCCCCCAATGAAAAGCAGGGGTGTCACTAGCACGTTAAGAGACCATACAATAAGTGTCAGGGGCCCGAGACTGTTCAACTGCCTCCCAGCACACATAAGGGGGATTACCAACAGACCCCTGGCAGTCTTCAAGCTGGCACTGGACAAGCACCTAAAGTCAGTTCCGGATCAGCCGGGCTGTGGCTCGTATGTTGGTTTGCGTGCAGCCAGCAGCAACAGCCTGGTTGATCAGGCTCTGATCCACCAGGAGGCCTGGTCTCAGACCGGGCCGCGGGGGCGTTGACCCCCGGAACTCTCTCCAGGTAAACTCCAGGTAAAGATTTCAGGTATGCCACCTTACAGCCTGGCCAAAACTTTCAGCAGTTACAAGTAACACTCTTTCGTTTGTTCGACTTTTGGATAGAGAGTTCAGGAATTAATGACAGTTATGAATCTCTTAGAAACTTCATGGTTGTTGACCAGTTCCTGACAGATCTTTCTCATAAGATACGAACATTCATTAGAGAACGTAACCTGATTAAAGCCGAGGAAGTTGTTGAGGCCGCTGACTTGTATGCTGAGGCTCACAATTCCTATAAAGACCTAAAGGGATCGAACCCTAAGGGCAAGGGTTCATCAGACCTTAAGAAATCAAAGCCTCAGTGGAAAGTAAAGTGACTTCTTTTATTCCTGTTTGTCATTTGTGTGGTGTTAAGGGACATAAACGTCCAGATTGTCCTTCTAAGAAGGTCCAAAAAGTTGGAAGATGTTTTAAAGACTGTAATGACCAAGCACCCTTCTGTTCAGGAACAGTTAATGAACTTAATTTATCTACCATTTTACGAGACACTGGATGCACATGTATAGTCATTTCTGATAAGCTGTTCCCTAACCTTAAAGAAACTCATTCCTCTGCTATATTTTCAGACTACTTGGGCCGTACGGACACTTTTCCTACCATCCGTTGTTACATTAGGTCTAAATGGTTCACAGGTTGGTCTGAAGCCGTACTAGCTCCCATCACTTCTTCCTCCATACTAATAGTTAATGTAAAAGGTGCCATTCTTCCTTCTGAGGTTGACCTTTCATCACCAAAGATGGACATAAGCTTTTCAGATCCTCTTCCTGTAGAGTCAGAGAAGCCCCTCGAAAGTTCAGATGAGACAATGTCTCGTGAGATTCATGTGGGATTAAAAACCAGTGATGCTACTCTCGAAAGCGAGGTAGTAGGCTCACCGGTTCACTTGTTAGATGAAAGTGAAGATATCACCTCCGATACCATAAATGTCTTGACTAGGGCTCAGATCAAAGCCCAGGCTTCTCCTACTGTCCATCCTCTGATTTTCCCTGAATTCAAGCCTTTAGATATATCGAAGGACTCTTTTGTCATTTTACAACGTAATTGCCCTTCTCTTCAGAATTGCCATAATGCAGCTAGACAAAATCAAGTTATTAAAAGGAAAAACTGTTCATATAAATTTGAATATATGAAGGATATCTTGTATAAGTCAGTGTTCAAATTAAATTCAGATGAGATAGACTATTCCATCTTAGTTGTTCCAAGTCAATGCAGAGAGACTGTTCTTAAAATGGCTCATGACTTACCAGTGGCCGGACATTTCTCGCACCGGAAAACCTTAAATAAAATTAAGGAAACCTATTTTTGACCCAAAATGTCCTCAGATATCACTACCTATTGTAGATCGTGTAAAGCTTGCCAACTGTCATCCTCCCGAGGTACCAGGCGAGTACGTATGGTCAAAATGCCAGTCTTTACGGTACCCTTCGAAAGAGTAGCTATTGACATCGTTGGTCCTTTATCTCCACTTTCATCTGGGGGACATAGATATATATTAACATTAGTTGATTATGCTTCGAGTCTCCCTGAAGCCGTACCCTTAAAGACCATAACTACTACAGAGGTGGCTGAAGCCCTTTTGTCCATCTTCTCCATAGTTGGCATCCCTAGAGAAATTTTGTCTGACCGTGGGACACAATTCACATCTGACTTAATGCAACATCTCTACAAACTTCTGGGAGTGAAGCCTCTCTTCACCACACCCTATCATCCCAGCTGTAGTGGGAGGATTGAGCGCCAGCATTCGATTCTAAAGTCAATTTTAAGGAAACTTTGCTCCCTTAAACCTAAGGAGTGGCATCGTTACCTACCCTGTGCTTTGTTTGCCATGAGGGAAGTTCCCAGTGACTCTTTGGGGTTTTCATCTTTTGAACTTCTCTATGGTAGACAGGCCAGAGGTCCATTGTCCATCCTTCATGATTTATGGACTAATGAGGAGGTAAATGCTGAGGTTCAGTCTTCTTACCAGTTTCTGCTTGTCCTTAGATCCAAACTTGAGGAGACCTCTGACATAGTTTCGAAAAACCTAAGCTTGTCAATGGACCAGTACAAAACCTATTTTGATTCCAAAAGTCAGAGGAGAAGTTTTAAAGTAGGGGATGAAGTTCTGGTACTTTTGCCTATCAAGTCAAATAAATTATTAGTAGCATGGAAAGGTCCATATAAAGTATTTAAAAATTTGTGGGAAAGTTGACTACCTCATAGAAGTCAAGGGGAAACCTAAGCTTTATCATATCAACATCCTTAAGAAATATTACCGAAGAAATTCGGTTAACTGCCTTCATAACTTTGACTTAGTTTTTCCACACGAACTTGATAAGACAACTGAAGAATGTAAGGTGTGTGTAATTGGCACCTCTAACTTAGACTATGATGAAGAACTACATGACTTGGTGACTCTTGACCACTCGGGCGCAACCAACTTTAATATTAATGAATCTTTGGATGACCATAAGAGACATGAACTACTCCAATGTGTGAGTAACTTTTCAGACGTCTTTACTGATATTCCAGGTGTTACCTCCACGGAAGTCTATAAGATTGACTTATTGGCGGATAATCCGATCAAACGGAAATTATACCCAGTTCCAGTTCACCTTAGGGATGCATTTGACCGAGAGATAGACAAATTATTAAAACTAAAGATCATTGAACCTTCAGTATCTGCATATTGCTCACAAGTAGTCATGGTTAAAAAGGAGGATAATTCATATAGACTTACTATTGACTTCAGAGGTCTTAATGCTATAACTCGGTGGGATGCTGAACCTATGCCCTTAATAGATAGCGATCTACACAAATTTTATGACTCTTCCTTCTTTTCAGAGATTGATATTGGGCAGGCATATCATTAAATAATGTTAGATCCTTCTTCTAAGCAGTACTCCGCTTTTCCTACCCACCAAGGACTGATGCAGTATAGAACTATGCCCTTCGGTTTGGTTACTGCCTGTGCTACCTACATGAGACTGATGAGAAAGGTCTTGGGTAATATGCCAAATGTTTCAGTTTATTTTGATAACATTTACGTAATGACATCCACGTGGGGCGAACATATCCAAACATTAACATCAGTTTTGCGTAGGTTATGCTCACATGGCCTCACTGCCAAGCCGAAGAAATGCTTCCTTGGGTATAACAAGATTAGATATCTTAGATTGATACTTTCTAATATCTCTCTGCAGCCTCTCCCCAGTAAGATCAAAGCTTTATTAGAATTTAAATTCCCCAAAACCAAGAAGCTCATGCGTAGCTTTCTTGGTCCTGCAAATTTTTATGCACGGTTTATCCCTAACCTTACTGATCTTACAGGCATCTTATCCGACTTCCTTAAAAAGTCTGTGAAGGAACCTTTTGAACTTTCCGAAGTAGCTCGGGAAAAGTTTAACGAGATTAAAAGTATCTTTTCGAAAGACCCTGTACTTAAGATTCCAGATATTAATAAAATATTTTGTTTTAGAACTGATGCCTCCAATACTGGCTTAGGTGCAGTGCTACTACAATACCATGATTGTACTCCCTTCTCTGTATGCTTCCTAAGCAGGAAACTCCTTCCCGCAGAAACGAGATACTCCACCATAGAAAAGGAATGTTTGGCCCTTGTGTGGGGTATCTCCAAACTTAAATTTTATTTGCTGGGAAAAGAATTCATTTTAGAAACGGACCACAAACCTTTGATATACCTAGAAACGTTTAAGGGAACCAACAATCTCCTCTTGAGGTGCACATTGGCACTCCAGACTTTTAAGTTCCATATTGTGTATATCAATGGCTCATCCAATTATTTCTCTGGCTGGTTAAGTCGTGACAGTCAGTAGAAAATTTGTTACCATACACGACTTCCTCATGTTAGAACTTTTTCCTCGCCTATTCTTCTTATACTCCTTGACTATAAGTCTTGGTATGGGGAGTGTGAGGGAAAAGTTCAATAGATAGGAGTAGCGAGGGAGTATATAGTAACAATAGTTTCATTGCCCGCTACTTGTTAAGGTAGGGTAAGTCCAGCTTCCACTATTCCTCCCCTTTTTCCCCTTCCCCTAAAGTGATAGTTTAATTGCCGGCTGCTTGTTAAGGTAGGGTCAGTCTAGCTCCCACTATCCCTTTCCCTCCCTCTTCCCCCCCCCGAAAGGTGACGTGTAGGGCTCCGGTCAAATAGTAAATCACTCAACTCTCAGCTCCCAACACTACTGTAAGTACACGCCTGATCATATTTTAGTGGACTTATTGATTGAAAGCTTCACTTTTGACCATTTAACTTAGTCCTTTCAGTCTTTATCTGTTAAATGTTTTAATAATCACCACATCTTTTAGGTATTGTACTTATCATGGAGAGTGATTTCTTAAGCAGTGGGTAATCTGTCTCTCTTTACAGCTTGGAGTGACAGAGAGGGTCACCTGCCAACCAACGAGAAGAATAGAAGGAGATGGACTAACATCCTGTGACGTCTCATGTTTAATCTACTTAACTGTTATGTAAGCCAACGCAGGACCTAACCCCTCATTATATCAGTGGTAACGAACCTGTTTTCCTGTCTTCTGAAGCAATTATTCAAGGCTGCACTCTGTGAAGAACGAGCCGGTGGTGGTCACCAACACCTGACACCTCATTACCACAATTTACCTATATTAACGTTGAGTTCAAATGTAATATTTTTTCATTTCATTTTTCATTTTTCTTTCAATTAGGATACCCATTCATGTTTTATTGTTTTACATATTCCGTTTCTAAATAATAAAGTGTTAATCATTGTCTGTTATTATTTCTTTTTCCATTCATTAATTTTCCTGAGGAGGAGCCAGCCTTGGTAATACTGACTGAAGTTGTTACAGGGCTGAGTAAGCCTTCACAGAGATGCTGGGTATTTAAACTAAGTTTGTAGTTGTGTACTCCTTTTGTTTAGCTAACCCAAGCTATAGGCTCTTCTATGGCTTACCTCTATGCCCACCTAGGCTCTGACATGGTCAGGGTGCTGTGGGATGAGTGAGGAAATAAATGGGGTTTGTAGTGGAGTAGTGATGGCCTTGCGCTGACTAGGCCTAGTGGTTATGATGGCTGGACCTCCAGCCAGCTGTTTCTTGTGTACCCTCATTAGGGCGTTTAGGATTAAGGTGTTTCTAGAGTGTGTATATAATGTTATGTTGAATAAATAGATATATTTTCCTAACTGGGATTTTTGCCAAACCCTCTGTTAACCAACCCATTGAAGTAACACATGCTGGTTTAGCGTTTTCTGTTTTGACTGGGATAGTCTTGGGTGGCCTGTTTATGCTTGGGATGTGTGTGTAACTTTTACCTTTGCCCTAAGACAAGGCTCTAGCCCCCAGCTGTCCCACATTTCTGCGTATCATGGGTGTATTAGAGAGAAAGAGAGTGTACCAAAATGATGGTGAGTGTTTTATAGTGTAGGTGAGTGTATTAGAGAGAAGGAGAGTGAACTAAAATGAAGGTGAGTGTAATATAGTGAAGCTGAGTGTATTCTAGTGAAGGTGAGTGTATTCTAGTGAAGGTGAGTGTATTCTAGTGAAGGTGAGTGTATTATAGAGAAGGTGAGTGTACTAAAATTAAGGTTTACCTGGAGTTTACCTAGCGTTTACCTGGAGAGGGTTTTGAGGGTCAACGCCCCCCCCCCCGGCCCTGTCTGAGACCAGACCTCATGGTGGATCAGGGTCTGATCAACCAGACTGTTACTGCTGGCCGCACGTAAGCTTACGAACTACAATCTGGTAGGTCATGTACTGACTTTAGGTGCATTTCCAGTGCCTTCTTGAAGACAGCCAGGGGTCTACTGGTAATCCCCCTTATGCATGCTGGGATGCAATTGAACAGTCTTGGTCCCGGGACACTTATTATGTGTACTCGTGGCGCCCCTGCTTTTCAACGGGGGAATGTTGCATCTCCTGTCGAGTCTTTTGCTTTCATATGGAGTGATTTTCTTGTGCAGGATTGGTACCAATCCCTCCAGCACCTTCGAAGTGTATATTATCACGAATCTCTCTCGCTTGCATTCCAGGGAATACAGATCAAGGGCCTTCAACCATTCCCAGTAGTTTGGTGCCTTATCGTACTTTTTTGTGCCGTGAAATTTCTTTGTACACTCTCAGGTCTGCAATTTCGCCAGCCTTGAAGGGGGCCGTGAGTGTATAGCAGTATTTTAGAGAAGAGAGCACAAGCGATTTGAAGAGAATCATCATGGGCTTTTCGTCCCTAGTTTTGAAGGTTTTCATTATCCATCCTATCATTTTCCTAGCAGATGAGGTAGATATATTGTTGTAGTCTTTGAAGGCGAGATTCTCTGACATTATCACTCCCAGGTCCTTCACATTACTTTTCAGCTCTATTGTATGGTTAGAATTTGTCGTATACCCTGGCACATTTTTAATTTCTTCAAGTTTCCCATATCTAAGTAGTTGAAATTTCTCCTCGTTGAACTTCATTTGGTTTGAGTGCCCCATTCGAAGGTTCGGTTGATGTCCGCTTGAAGTCTCTCGGTGTCTTCAGTGGAGGTCACTGCCATGGTGATGCGGGTGTCATCCGCAAAGGAAGACACGGAGCAATGGCTTACATCTCTGTCTATGTCAGAAATGAGGATGAGGAATGAAATGGAATCGAGTACTGTGCCTTGTGGAACAGAGATTTTTACTATGGCTGTCTGGGACTTTACTCTGTTTACTATTACTCTTTGTGTTCTATTTGTCAGAAAGTTGTAGATCCATCTACCAACTTTTCCCGTTATTTCTTTATCAAGCATTTTGTGTGCTATTACACCATGGTCACACTTGTCGAAAGCTTTTGCAAAGTTTGTGTATACATCTGTATTTTGTTTATCCTCTACAAAATCCAGGACCTTGTCATAGTGGTCCCGTAGCTTGGACAGGCAGGAGCGACCTGCTCTAAACCCATGTTGCCCTGGGTTGTGTAATTGGTGGGTATTTAGGTGGGTGGCTATTTTGCTTCTTAGAACTCTCTCAAAGACTTTTATGATATGGAATGTTAGTGCAATTGCTTTATTGCCATCTTTGTGGAGTGAGGCTATGTCTGTTGTTTTTAGTGTGTGTGGGTTGACCCCTGTGTCCATGCTCCCTCTCCATAAAATGCTGAAGGCACGCAAAATGGGCCTGGAACAAAGTGCATGGGCATGTCATCAATTGCCTCTTCAAAGTCCTGGGGAGTTAGAATAATATCCAATATTTTTGGGATAACCAAATTTTGGGTTTCGTTCACAAAGAATTCGTTTGGATTGTCGACCCTTAGTCTGGGCAGTGGCTCGCTGAACACTGAATCATATTGGAACCTTAGTATCTCACTCATTTCTTGGCTGTCATCTGTGTATGTCCCATCCCGCCTAAGCAGGGTCCCAATACTGGATGTTGTTTTTCTTTTAGAGCTGGCATAAGAGAAGTATTTTTTTTCAATTCCATTTATGGCTTTTAGTTCTTCCTGTGATTCTTGTCTCCTATAAGATTCCTTCAGCTTAAGTTTGATATTTGTAATTTCACTGACTAGTGCTTCCCTTCGTATTACAGATATATTGGCCCCACTCAAGAACTCTTTGACTCGTCGCCTTCGTCTGTATAGGGAATGTTTTTCTCTTTCTAGTTTTCATCTTCTCTTTCTCTTTCTTAATGGAATGTGTCTTGAGCAGATCTCATGAACCACAGAATTCATTTTTTCAAGGCAAATGTTCGGATCCGTGTTGTTTAGGATATCTTCTCAGCTTGTTTCATTTAGGACATGGTTTACTTCATCCCATTGTATGTTTTTGTTACTGAAATTGAATTTTGTGAAGAGACCATCATGACTGCTCACATTTTGCTGGTCATGAGCCCTGTGCATACATGTCTGTACCTCTATTATGTTGTGATCTGAGTGTATTTTCTTTGATACAGTTATATTACGTATCAGACCGTCATTGTTAGTGAATATGAGGTCCAATGTATTTTCTAGTCTTGTAGGCTCCACTATTTGCTGGTTTAAGGTGAATTTGATGCAGAGATTTAATAGTTCATGTGTGTGTGAATTTTCATCTGTGCTATCTCCCGGAGTGTTCTCTGCTAATACATTGTTATACTCGTGTATTTTAGGTGCCTCAAGTTGAAATCTCATAGCAGTAAGATGTTTTGGGCCAGAGTTGGGAGATTTTCCAGACAGTGGTCAATTTTCTCAAGCTGCTCCTGGAATTGGTGGGAAGTTGCATCTGGAGGCTTGATACTACCACAATGACAAGGTTTTGCTTTTCAATCTTTGCCTCCAAAACTTCAACTACATCTATGAGGTGTTTAGTAGTTCTGCGCAAATGACATACAGGCCAACATGTTCCCTTGTTGCCTGTTTAGTCTGTCGCATCTGAATAGGTTATAACCTGGGATCCATATTTCGTTGTCATAATGATCCTTTATGTGGGTCTCTGTGAATGCTGCAAACATTGCATTTGACTCCATGAGCAGTCCCTTGATGTAAGGAATTTTGTTGTTTTTTAACGGCTTTAGACCCTGTATGTTTGCAAAGACAAATGTCGTTGTATTGGTGGAATTTAGGGGGGATTTATTTTCTGGCTCTAATATCTTTTGTTCTGGAATAGAGGCCAATGTCCGTGCCTCTGCTCCAGAAGTGTTTTCAGGTGGTGTAGGATTATTGTCATTTCTTGCCAGTCTTTTTTCCCTTCTGGCCCTAAAAAACCTCTGTCTCTGGTGAGGTTGTGGCTCTTCTCTTTCATTTCCCATAATCTGGCTGCTCTGTGTCTTCTAGTTCCTTTTATATGATGTGCCTGGCAGTATGCATTGTAGCATTTTCTTTCATGGATTGATGAGTGGCACATTTTTGGATCAAATAAGTTACAAGAGGGGAAATTGCACTCTCCCCTTGTCATGTGGGTGCGGCATTTTTTGGGATGGTCAAAGGTGCATGTCCCACCTGTTTTACCAGATATACCATGCCTGCAGATACCCAAGGCATAGCTTTAACATAGATTGTAATTCTGTTTGCTTGGATTTATTGTAGATGCGTTCACTGCTGGTGCATTTATTTTTCCTGTTTCCTCCCTATCTTTCACCACTGTATGGACATCAGTGTTTCCACCAGGTTTTGCTGGTAGTGTGTCGACACTATTCCTTGAGGCATCATCCCACTTTGAACCATCTCCAGCAGTATCTATATTTTGAACCTCTGTGGACTGAATAACGTGTTCTTCAGTGTTCACCAGGACAACACTAGTACCCTCACGAGCACTTCTAAGACATCACTAGGACCCTCTGGAGCACTTTCCTCCAGGACAGCACTAGCACCCTCAGGAGCACTGCCCGAGACAGCTCCGTCCCTACCAACCATCTTATTTTCCCAGTTGTCATACCATGCTGACATATCTTTCAAGAAGGATGTTTTATTGGTGTTCTTGTCTTTTAATATAGATGGCATTTCCCCATACAGGTGTATTTCGTTTGGGCAGACCCAAAAACAGCTCTCTGAATTTATGTCAAGTGTGGTCACTGGTTTAAAATCCCTGTATATACCATGGGACCACTGACCACACAGATGGCAAGCAATCCAGGCCTGTCATCGTCCCTCACTCTTTCTTCAGACTACACACATCTTCATGGTGGCGGCCATCTTACAATACTGGACAACTCTCCTAGCTAGCTGGTCAATAATTCCTCGAAGCATTTAATTTTTTGTAACAGTTCTGTCGATATGGCTTTATTTCCAACGACACCGTTTGAATCCGCCCAAATGCAGCGAATCTGGACGAATCCAGCGAATCCAGCGAATTCGGACGAATCCAGTAAGTGGATCACTATATATCTTTTTCTACGAAGATTACTGGAGGAATAATGATTATCGTTGTGTATATTGCGACCGCTGCTAATTACAGGTTTACCACACACTCTAAACGTCACTCCATCACAATATGTACTAACAACTATACACTGTTTATCATATTTCTACAAAACTGTACACTTTTCGTATTTTCTCGAGATTTTGCACTTCTTCGTATTTCAACAGGACTGTTGTACTCTCTGGAATCACTAATTATAATCACTGTCTGCATCGCTCTCGGGCCGTGTAGACTTTCCTGCCTGACGCTCCTCAGTAACCTGACAGTGGTGGTACGAGGAGGTGTTGTGTCTCTGTTGACACTGCTGGGAAATTACTGGTGTTAAGATGGCGGTTTGTAATCGCAAACGCATTAATACTATTGGTATTGAACTACTTCGAGGTGCGATTACACCTAGTTCAGCTCAAATACTCTTACCCAAGATAATCAGGGAGACATACGGTATTCAAGATGGTGAATTGTATGGGGTAGCGCTGAACGGAGCGCATAGAGTATTTGTGAAACTGCTTGCTGCGACAGTTTATGAATCGGTGGTTACGCACTTTCAAGATGTGTGTTTTGACGTTACGCCTGCTGTGCGTGTGAGACTGGTGGACGTGCATCGATATTATACTTGGATAAAGTTGCGGAATGTCCCCTTTGAGGCAAACGAAGCTGACATCAGAAATGTACTTGAGAAATATGGAACTGTGCATTCTGCCCAGCAGGGTAAGTGGATAATGGTTGCCTACGCATGTATGCCGGAAGGTACATTCAGCCTTAATTAATATGACGTTGCGTCAACCCATACCGTCATACGTGTATCTTCAAGATTTTAGGACACAGGTAATGGTTTTACATCCTGGACAGCGGCGTACGTGTCGCATTTGTGGAGAGTATGACCACATTTACACCACACTTACACTCGCTCACTCATTTGACCTATCATAAACAGAAATACTAATCTCAGTCTTAAAATAATGAATCCTGTGATACTCCAATACTGAAACTATATACTGTGCCAAAACAAAAGCATTCACATTGCTAAACTCATAAACTAGTATTTAGTCACTTAGCCATAATACCAACTTACCTCATAATTTGTAATATTTTACAATTAAGAATAAAACTAAGTATGCCCGAAATGCCTAGCCATGCTAAGCGTTCTAGTGGTACACTCTGTAATCACAATTTTACTACATGTAAACCAAACAATAACCAAATTTCTGTAAACTCAGCATTGTAATCCTTATAGAGAATAAACTTTGAATTGAATTGAATTGAACATAGCGGCGGCATGTGAAAAGAACAGACACATGACCAAACCTGTGCAAGAAGAAGTAGCCCCAGTGACATGTGATGAAGGTGAGCATCGTTCGTCAGAGGAGTGAGATGGTGAAACAGGCTTTTCGAAATGAGAGTGAGTCTTCCCCTCAGCTCCCTGCACCTGAGTCGTTGCCGATACCATCTGCTGGATTGATACCCCGCATGACGTGTTGAGTATAGGTGAGGATTTGGATGAAGTTTTAAGGACCTTGTCACCGCAAGTGGTGGAAGCTTCGTCTCCGGAAGACGTAGCTGGAGACTTTCTGAGTCCGGATTGTCAACAATATGAGACTCAGCAGAAGGACGAAGAGACTGGGACGTCGGGAGACTTCATACCTCATTGTGAGATGGATGTTGAGGTACACCGTGAGGCTTCCTCGGATCTTGACATGGAGGATAAGAACGTTACGAGGAAACGGGCAGCTATGTCAGATTCGGATGACGTACTGACGCCGGCACAGAGGAATGGAAAAAAAACTGAGAGGATGGGTGAGGGGAGGGGCGGGGAGAGGGGGGGTCATGATGGACGCCATCGCAAGAAGGGAGGCGAATGGGAAGGTACTGTAAGGAAGACACACAGACATGACAAATCAAGTGGTGAAACACGGGAGGAGAAGAGGAAAGGGTGGAAAATATAACAGGCCTTAGGTGTATGACTGCTAATGTTAACGGTTTATGTACTAGACTAAAGAGAGATTGGTTGAACAGTTTTCTTAGCAAACATAGAATTGATGTTCTGTTCCTTCAAGAACACAATTTCAAAGAAGGAGAAGTGTTGCAGGTTGCAGGTTATACAGTACTGACCCTGCCAACTATTCGTTTGAAAGGTGGTGTGGGTCTTTTAATAAAAGAGACGAGCCCGTTTGTGTTGCAGAGATGTGAGGGGGGTGGGGGGAGGGTGTTGCAGAGATGTGAGGGGGGTGGGGGGAGGGTGTTGCGAGTGGATGGGACTTGGATGGGAAAGCGTGTATCCTTGGTAAGTGTCTATGCCCCTGCGGAGAATGACACGAAGGTTCGAACGGATTTTGTGTGTGAGGACCTTGTTTATTTTTTGCGTGCTCTTCCGGAAGTAGCGATAGTGGGGGGTGACTGGAACTGTGTCATAAGGGCGGCTGACGTCGAACCCAAAGGGGCTGGGCATGTGTCTGCACCTCTCAGAGATTTGTTGAGGGATGTTAAGTTACGAGATGTGTTTGGGGGAGGGGTGTGGGAAACAGAACATACTTTTATCAGAAGGGGATATGCTGCAAGGTTAGACAGAGTGTATATTTCTCAGGGAGTAGTTGTAAAGTCTTTTAATACGGTGGAGACGGCCTTGTCAGATCATAGGGCAGTTGTAGTAGAGGTAGGGTGGGAGGGAATGGCGGAAATTTATAAGAATTATTGGAAATTAAATATTAGTGTGTTAAGTGATGAGGAAGGGTTAGAGGGTTTTTCTATGCTATGGAATGAGCTTTCAAGGGAAGCTCAGGAGGTGGAAGACATTGTAACGTGGTGGGACTCGGTGGCAAAGAAAAGGATAAAATCCTTTTACGTGAGGGAGGGTAGGCGTATAAACACTTTAAAATATGGGCTAGTGAATTATTTAGAGGATCGATTACGAGGTTGTTATGGGCAGGGATCGGTTGGTGGTGTTTACCCCATGGACGAGATTGTAGACATAAAAGAGAGCTTGCGAACGTTGCATAATAAGCGGTTTCAAGCGGTGCGGGTGCAAGCAGGATTAGAAGAAGTTTTGTGGGGAGACAGGCCATCCGCGTGTGTGTTGAGACAACAATAGCAAAAGCAGGCGCTGACGGCAATCCCGAGCTTGGAGGTAAATGAGACGATGGAGGTAAATGAGCAGGTCAAGTGATAAGAAATTCAAAAGCTATGAGTGCATATGCGGATACGTGGTATAAAAAATACTGGACTAGTAGTGGTGTGGATGAAGTGGAATTAAATAAGGTGTGCACGTGTGCTAAGTGCATTTTGGGTCACAGTGATAGGAAGGCTTTGGGTGGGGTTATTACTGAGGAGGAAATTGAAATTGCTTTACACGGAATGAGGAAGGGCAAGGCCCCGGGTATTGACGGTTTACCGGTGGAATTTTATTTGCAGCATTGGGAGTTGATTGGGAAGTTCATGGTAAGATTATTAAATTGTATGAAGGAGAAGGGTACGTTAGGGGATAAGCAGAATACGGCAGTTGTGGTGTTGGTCCCGAAAGGCAAAGGGCAGCCAAACCTTGGGAAGTATAGGGCGATATCGTTGCTCTGTGCAGACTATAAGGTTTTTGCAAAAATTTTGGGTAATAGGGTAAAATGCGTGGTGGGGAGGGTCGTTTCGCCATCGCAGTATGGGTTGCCGGGCAGGTCGATGTGGAGTCAAAGGGGGGAGGGGAGGGGTCGGCTTTACTGGCCTTGGACTGGCGGGCTGCCTATGATAGAGTGGAAAGGGGTGCACTGCAGAGTATTCTTCGGAGACAGAGTTATGGAGAAGAAATAGTTGGGTGGGTAAACACGCTGTATAAGGGGGCAAAGATGAGAGTACAAATAAATGGGTGTATGGGGACGGACTTTGAGATGGGTGGAGGTTTAAGACAAGGGTGCCCTATGTCACAGATCTTATTTGCGTGTTTTCAGGATCCCTTTTACAGGATGGTTGAGAACACAGTAAGTTCCCGGGGTTGGGGTGGGGTAGGGGAAGGGGATTGTTGGCCGGCATTAATAGGTTATGTGGATGATACGACTGTTTTGGTGTGTTAACGAATGTCTATAAAATGGTTGGAAGATGATGTGCGTGTGTTTGAACGTGCCACGGGTATGAAGGTAAATAGTGAAAAGTCGATGATCATGGGGTTGGGTACCTGGAAAGGGGGTGGAATGGTGAGCGTTCATTAAAGATAATGGCGATGTCATTAAAGATTTGCGGTATTATTTATAGAGATGATTTGAATGTGGCACGGGAGGAAAATTCAGTACGGACGTTGGAAAAGGTCATTGGTCGTCTGGGTGTTTTGAGGCCCCAACATCTCACTCTGGCCGTTTTGAGGCCCCAACATCTCACTCTGGCCCAACGTGTGATCGTTGTTAACGTTTTATTGTATAGTAAAGTGTGGCACGTTGCGGCTGTATTCCCAATTACAGGAACAGCGATCAATGGAATATTGAGAAGAGTATTTACCTTTCTGTGGGGATCGAGGTGTGATTGGTTAAAACGTGAGGTTGTTATGTTACCTGTACGTCGAAGAGGTTTGGGATTGTCGGACTTAAAGCGTAGGGTGAAACGTGTTTTTCTAAAGTGGGAGGTTTGGCGTGTGGGTGTGATGGCGGGAAATATGGACCAAGTACATACGAGGGTGAAAAAGTGGTATAGTGGAATGGAGTTAAGGGAATGTGAGATTGTACTACGAGCTTTGTAAAGGAACGGAGGAACATTCGCATAAGGGTTTTAAGTAGGTTACTGGGGGGTACGTGTGCAGCTCCAGTAGAAGGTTTGTTCCCCATGTACTCGTGGGAAAATATATGGCTCCGATTTAGTATGTTGAAATTACGGCCTAGGGTGCGTAAAGTCATGTTTCGTTTTTTACATGGTATATTGCCGTCAGGGGCAATACTACGATCCAGAAGAGTCGTGGAGAGAGGCGAGTGTGGGTTTTGTGGTGGGGAAGACACGGCTTTTCATGTTGTCTATTTTTGCGAAGGTTTAGAAAATGTCAGGAGTTTTTTTTTTTTTTTTTTTATTAAAAACGAAACTACATACAAAATTTGAATATAAACTGTAAATCATACAAAAGTGAACTCCACACCATAACCATTGTACATATGTCCTCCTGTGGACGATTATACCTTCAAACAATGTCGAAAAACCCTACAACATGCAGTATGACCTAAGAATATTACATCATTTCATGTATCAACTAATGTTTTCTACCTTCAATTAAAATTAAAATTCAAACTCATCCAATTGATGACAGTTGCCATTGTTATCAATGACCTAGGTCCTCTCATGCATATGTCATTTTGTATTTCTCTTAATATACAAACAATACATGATTATATACACCTGGAAAATCCTAGAGGGACTAGTACCGAACTTGCACACGAAAATCACTCACTACGAAAGCAAAAGACTTGGCAGACGATGCACCATCCCCCCAATGAAAAGCAGGGGTGTCACTAGCACGTTAAGAGACCATACAATAAGTGTCAGGGGCCCGAGACTGTTCAACTGCCTCCCAGCACACATAAGGGGGATTACCAACAGACCCCTGGCAGTCTTCAAGCTGGCACTGGACAAGCACCTAAAGTCAGTTCCTGATCAGCCGGGCTGTAGCTCGTACGTTGGTTTGCGTGCAGCCAGCAGCAACAGCCTGGTTGATCAGGGGCTGATCCACCAGGAGGCCTGGTCACAGACCGGGCCGCGGGGGCGTTGACCCCCGAAACTCTCTCCAGGTAAACTCCAGGTAATAGTTGCTTCATCCTGTATATATATTCCTACTATACCATGGAAAAAGCCCTCTGATAAGATGACCATTTCCATATTATATATCTTCTGACATTTTTAACAATATGTATGAAATGGACAACCATGGTTAACCATATGAACTTAAAAAACTTCAGTTATAATTATCCCCCATAAACCTTTCTCTTCCTGACAACACAATCTCCCCCTTTTAATCCCCCCCCCATGTTAGGTTCTAATTCAGAGGAGTTGGTTGGGTAGGGTGGTACAGAGGGTGGGAGGGAGAGGAGTGCAGGTCCTGCGCCCGTTAAGTCTCGACATCAGTGGATTAGACCAGGACGTTGAACGGGCTTTAGATTATATTATCGTGGATTACATTTATATTTCGTGGGTAATGCGGGGGAAAGGGGTCAGTGAGGTGAGAAGGCGTGTCCTTGCAATAACGTTTTATCGTACAATGTGTAGGAATAGGGAATTATATGGGAGGAGGTGGGATAAGGGTTTTTCGTTAGTTAGTTAGTTTAATATGTTTATTGTGCACCCCATACCCATCCTGTGGGCGGTAGTCAAAAGATTACAGAGGTACATAATTGGTCCAGGGACTGGACTCAAAAGTTTTGATAGCTGAGCAAGTTACAAAGGTAATGAACTCACAATTTACAAAGGTAATGAACTCACAATTTACGAAGGTAATGAACTCCAGGTAGGTCTGGTCACAATCATGACAAGTTACAAAGGTATTCACAGATTACAGAGGTACGTAATGGGTCCAGGGACTGGGCCCCCAAAGTTTTGATAGCTGAACTAGGTACAAAGGTAATGAGCTCACAAGTTACAAAGGTAATGAATTCTGTAAGAATGGTTACTTACGTTTATACATGGCTACAATCATGAACAAATTATAGTGTAATGAGCATTTCACACTTCCACACCCGGTCACAACTGTAATGAGTTATTGGTGCAAATATTGATTGTTGAGACACACACACACACACACACACACACACACATGGTGAAAGAAAAAGGAGAAAGAAAAAATAAAATATACAACAAGGGAAGGTGGCAGTAGGTCTACTGAAGCAGTTACGTCACAACAGTTTGTATGCCATTATACATATAAAGTGTAACACCGAATGTGAAGTGTATTCTGTAATAAGTGAAAAGTGAAATCACTTGAGGAACGCGGGATGCATGAGCATATATGGTTATAAACATCACGGGTGAAGGAGTTACAAAATAGTGAGAGAAGGCCTATGTACGACGGCTACGTCATCAGCTTCTGGCAACTTGTCATCACACCGCTGTCAGCGCAAGTATTTCACCTGTTGAGGTTGCATTTTGCAAGACTGAGTCTGGTCCTGCATCACTGTTAGATACTGGTCACTCACTCCTGCAAGCCATTACCAGAATTAGAGTAGAAATAGCATAGAGGAGAGTGCAAGGAGTAAAGCAGTAGTGAGGGATAACGTCAGACACTTAAACTAAATTTTACAACCTAGCTACTTTCTGAATTTTAGAAGTAGAATCGATAAGTGTTACAAGTATTGGTAAGCTTAGAATTACTGGTATCTACTGGTATTTATTAGCAGTATGAATACTTAGAAGTGGGGGCACACACACACACACACACACACACACACACACACACACACACAGGAACAAGCACTTGTAAGCTGTAGAACACACACACACACACACACACACACACACACATACACATACACACACACACACAAATACACACACACACACACATACACATACACATACACACACACACACACACACACACACACACACACACACACACACACACACACAGGAACAAGCACTTGTAAGCTGTAGTACACACGCAAACACACACATACACAGGATTTCACACCGTCCTGTGAACTGACCATCTGAACCTTGCTCCTCTCCTCTCCCCCCCCCTTCCTATCCTAAGTAGAGACCTATCTCTACCTTTCTCACTCTTTACCTATATCTCTCTCTCTACCTATCACTCTCTTCCTATCTCTCTCTCTCTCTCTTCCCTCTCCCATCTCTCCCCTCTAACATCTCTTACCTCTAACACCTCCCCCCCTCTAACATCTCTCCCCCTCTAACATCTCTCCCCTCCCATTATCTCTCCCCTCTCCCTTTCCCCATCTCTCTCCCCTCCTCCCCTCCCTCTCCCCCTAGCCTCTCTCCCCTGTCGCTCTTCCATCTCCCCCCTCTTTCCCCCTTCTCCCCCTCTCTGCCCCCTCTCTCTCCCCCTCTTTGACTTCTCTTTCTCTTTTTTTTTTTTTTTTTTTTTTTTTTTTTTTTTTTTTACACAGGGTTTGACAAGGTTAAGGATCCCTAGCTTTATTGACAGCTATTTACAGGTTAAGGATTCCTAACTTTATTGGCAAGCTAAGAGCTGTTACCTACATCAGCTCATTTGAAAGCATTTTTATTGTTGTGAGACATACAAGTAGGGAACAGGATGAAGTTGGAGCCATCGGTGGGCCAGCATTTTCATTTGATCAACTGACGTTATCTCGTTGACATCATTATGCTGTACGAATGTGTTCCATACTCGAGTCATCCTGGGTATGTATGATCTCAGATGGAGTGATGTTCTGGAGAAGGGTACAGCCAGAGTGAAGTTGCTGCTTTCTGCCCGTCTTGTGGCATAAAAGCTTGTTTCACGCTGTCCTCGAAGTGGATCCAAGTGTGGTATTTTGACAATATTGGCCTTGTACATAACAGTAAGGCCACCCACATCCCTCCTATGTTGAAGGCTCTGCTGAAATGACAGATCTATCCAGGATGGGTCCAGGCGAGAGATGAGACGTCTTGCTCTGTTCTCTACTCTGTCAAGCAGTCGCTCTCTCTCTCTCTTGCTCTCTCTCTTCCCCATTTTCCCTTCTAACTCTCCCCCTCTCCTACTCTTCCCTTCACTCTCTCTCCCCCTCTCTCTCTCACTCTCCCTCCCTCTCTCCCTCTCTCCCTCTCTCTCCCTCTCTCCCTCTCTCTCTCTTCCCCATTTTCCCTTCTAACTCTCCCCCTCTCCTACCCTTCCCCTCACTCTCTCTCCCCCTCTCTCTCTCACTCTCACTCTCTTCCCCTTTTTCCTTCTCACTATCCCCCTCTCTCTACCTTCCCTTCTCTCTCTCTCTCTCTCTCTCTCTCTCTCTCTCTCTCTCTCTCTCTCTCTCTCTCTCTCTCTCTCTCTCTCTCTAGCTCTCTCTCTCGCTCTCTCTCTCTCTCCATCTCTTCTCCATTTTTCCCTTCTCACTCTCCCCCTCTCCTTCCCTTCCCTTCTCTCTCTTTCCCCGTCTCACACTCTCTCTCCCCCTTTCCCTTCTCACTCTTCCCCTCTCTCTCTCCTTCTACCTTCCCCTTCTCTCTTCTCTCACAAAAAAAAAAAAAAAAAAAAAAAAAAAAAAAAAAAAAAAAAAAAATGGTGGGGACTCGCAGGAACCAAGGATCAGATGAGAATGGTTCTGGTAGGGAGGAGTGGATGGAGGAGCAGTGGAAAAGGATGGAACAAGAGTGGGAGAGAAAATTAGGAGAGCTTTCTGAAAAAATGGAGAAGGAGCTCTCTGTGAAATTGGAAAAGAGGTTGGAGAAGGAGACAAAGAATTGGGAGGCACAAGTCGAAACTGCAGTAGCCAAGATAAGGGTCCTAGAAGTTGAGATAAATAGGCTGAAGCGAGTTACAGGGGCAGTGACCAGAGAAGACACAGCATATGAAGCTGCGAGGCCGAACAGGAAGGAAGGAATTATGAATTATGCTAAGGTCATATCAGCCTGCCAAGGAGGACCAAGGAGTGAAAGGGAAGAACAGCTGGTTGCAGATGGAGAGGGTGATAGGTCGAATGCTGAGGCACAACCAGGCTATCAAGAGCCACTGGAAAAATCAAGGGAGAAACTGACCACATACAGGCAGGATCCAGAGTCACAGAGGGTGAGGCAATGGGAGGAAGAAAGAGCAAAATCAGTGTTTATCCATGGGCTTCAGGAGAGAGAGGAAAGGACACACACTGAAAGGCAGCAGGAAGAAAGAAAGGAGATTGAGAAAATCATCACGGAAATAGGTGAAGAGATGGACGAGATTGTAAATTTTCAGAGAATAGGGGGGTACTCGAAGGGGAGAAACCGACCAATCAAGCTGATTCTCAGGACGGAAACAGTGCGGAACAGGATCCTCCAAGAGAAACCACGATTGAAATACTCGGAAGAGTACAAGAGGGTGTTCCTAGACAGAGACAGAACAAAATCGGAACGACAGCAGCTGAGGGAGAGGACAAAAAAGCGAAAGGAGCTAGGAAAAGAGACTTTTTTGGGTTATCCTAGGTTCTCTACACATATGCTGCTATATATGATAATTCTATGTAACTGTATTTGTGTATACCTGAATAAACTTACTTACTTACTTACTTACTTACTAGTCAGTCAGAGCAGAACAGAACAGCAAGGGCAAGCACACACACAACTATTCTCAGAACCATACAACCTATCACACCATCCCAACACACACTACAATCCATACCCACAGCCTCCGCCCAACACCGAGCTATAGAATCCCACAGTATGCCACCAGGTCTCCCACCCTCACAGGCCCCCCAAACCACAGTGTTGGAAAGGAAACTGAAGGTATGGTACACAAATGCTGATGGAATAACAAATAAGTGGGAGGAGTGGCATGAAAGAGTCAAAGAAGCATCACCGGACATCATAGCTCTCACAGAAACCAAGCTTACAGGTATGATAACAGATGCCATCTTTCCAACGGGATACCAAATCCTGAGGAAAGACAGAGGGAACAGGGGGGGTGGAGGAGTGGCGTTGCTGATCAAAAATCGCTGGAATTTTGATGAGCTGGAGAGAGGAGACAGCGGAGAAGAAAGTGATTACATAGCGGGAACACTTCACTCTGGAGGTCCCAAGGTGGTAATAGCAGTGATGTATAACCCACCACAGAACAGCAGGAGGCCAAGGCAAGAGTACGACGAGAGCAATAGAGTGATGGTTGATACACTGGCTAGAGTGGCCAGAAGAGCTCATGCATGCAGGGCAAAGCTCCTGATCATGGGTGACTTTAACCACAAGGAGATCGATTGGGAGAACTTGGACCCACATGGGGGCCAAGATACATGGAGGGCTAAGATGATGGAGGTGGTACTGGAAAACTTCATGTGCCAACATGTAAGGGACACTACATGAGAGAGAGGAGAGGATGAACCAGCAAGGCTGAACTTAGTATTCACCTTGAGTAGTGCAGATATCGAGGACATCACATATGAAAGACCCCTTGGGGCCAGTGACCATGTGGTTTTAAGCTTCGAATACACAGTAGAGCTACAAGTGGAGGGAGAAGCAGGAAGGCCAGGACGAATGAAGCCAAACTACAAGAAAGGGGACTACACAGGAATGAGGAACTACCTGAACGGGGTTCAGTGGGACAGAGAACTGGCAGGGAAGCCAGTTAATGAGACGATGGAATATGTAGCAACAAAATGCAAGGAAGCTGAGGAGAGGTTTGTACCCAAGGGTAACAGGAATAATGAAAAAGCCAGGATGAGCCCATGGTTTACCGAAAGGTGCAGGGAGGCAAAAACCAAGTGTGCTAGGGAATGGAAGAAATATAGAAGGCAAAGGACCCAGGAGAATAAGGAGAGCAGTCGTAGAGCCAGAAACGAAAATGCACAGATAAGAAGGGAGGCCCAAAGACAATATGAAAATGACATAGCAGCGAAAGCCAAATCTGACCCGAAACTGTTGTACAGCCACATCAGGAGGAAAACAACAGTCAAGGACCAGGTAATCAGGCTAAGGAAGGGAGGAGGAGAGACAACAAGAAATGACCGTGCAGTATGTGAAGAACTCAACAAGAGATTCAAAGAAGTGTTCACAGAGGAGACAGAAGGGACTCCAGAAAGACGGAGAGGTGGGGCACACCAAGTGCTGGACACAGTGCACACAACCGAGGAAGAAGTGAAGAGGCTTCTGAGTGAGCTAGATACCTCAAAGGCAATGGGGCCAGATAACATCTCCCCATGGGTATTGAGAGAGGGAGCAGAGGTGCTATGTGTACCCCTAACAACAATATTCAATACATCTATCGAAACAGGGAGATTGCCTGAGGCATGGAAGACAGCAAATGTAGTCCCAATCTTTAAAAAAGGAGACAGACATGAAGCATTAAACTACAGACCAGTGTCACTGACATGTATAGTATGCAAAATCATGGAGAAGATTATCAGGAGAAGAGTGGTGGAACACCTAGAAAGGAACGATCTCATCAACAGCAGCCAACATGGTTTCAGGGACGGGAAATCCTGTGTCACAAACCTACTGGAGTTCTATGACATGGTGACAGCAGTAAGACAAGAGAGAGAGGGGTGGGTGGATTTCATTTTCTTGGACTGCAAGAAGGCATTTGACACAGTTCCACACAAGAGATTGGTGCAAAAACTGGAGGACCAAGCAGGGATAACAGGGAAGGCACTACAATGGATCAGGGAATACTTGTCAGGAAGACAGCAGCGAGTCATGGTACGTGGCAAGGTGTCAGAGTGGGCACCTGTGACCAGCGGGGTCCCGCAGGGGTCAGTCCTAGGACCAGTGCTGTTTCTGGTATTTGTGAACGACATGACGGAAGGAATAGACTCTGAGGTGTCCCTGTTTGCAGATGACGTGAAGTTGATGAGAAGAATTCACTCGATCGAAGACCAGGCAGAACTACAAAGGGATCTGGACAGGCTGCAGACCTGGTCCAGCAATTGGCTCCTGGAGTTCAATCCCACCAAGTGCAAAGTCATGAAGATTGGGGAAGGGCAAAGAAGGCCGCAGACGGAGTATAGTCTAGGGGGTCAGAGACTACAAACCTCACTCAAGGAAAAAGATCTTGGGGTGAGTATAACACCAGGCACATCTGAAGCGCACATCAACCAAATAACTGCTGCAGCATATGGACGCCTAGCAAACCTCAGAACAGCATTCCGACATCTTAATAAGGAATCATTCAGGACCCTGTACACCGTGTACGTTAGGCCCATATTGGAGTATGCGGCACCAGTTTGGAACCCACACCTAGCCAAGCACGTGAAGAAACTAGAGAAAGTGCAAAGGTTTGCAACAAGACTAGTCCCAGAGCTAAGAGGTATGTCCTACGAGGAGAGGTTAAGGGAAATCAACCTGACGACACTGGAGGACAGGAGAGATAGGGGGGACATGATAACGACATACAAAATACTGAGAGGAATTGACAAGGTGGACAAAGACAGGATGTTCCAGAGATTAGACACAGTAACAAGGGGACACAGTTGGAAGCTGAAGACACAGATGAATCACAGGGATGTTAGGAAGTATTTCTTCAGCCACAGAGTAGTCAGTAAGTGGAATAGTTTGGGAAGCGATGTAATGGAGGCAGGATCCATACATAGCTTTAAGCAGAGGTATGATAAAGCTCACGGCTCATGGAGAGTGACCTAGTAGCGATCAGTGAAGAGGCGGGGCCAGGAGCTCGGACTCGACCCCCGCAACCTCAACTAGGTGAGTACAACTAGGTGAGTACACACACACACACACACACACACACACACACACACACACACACACACACACACACACACACACACACACGCACGCACGCAACCACAAATAGGTGAGTACACACACAGACACACACAGACACAGACAGACACACACACACACACACACACACACACACACACACACACACACACACACACACACACACACACACACACACACACACTTTAGTTTAATATCTTTATTATGTACCCCATACCCATCCTGTGGGCGGTAGTCAAAAGATTACAAAGGTACATAATGGGTCCAGTGACTGGACCCCAAAGTTATGATAGCTGAACTAGTTACAAAGGTAATGAACTCCAGGTAGATCTGGTCACAATCATGGCAAGTTACAGAGGTAATGAATCAGCCTCACTCCTATGCATGGTTACAGTCATGAACAAATTACAAAGTAATGAACCACTGATACGTCCACCCCTGGTCACAATTGTAATGAGTTATAAATACAAATATTAAGTGGATCATACACCCACTCTAGCGCGCGCGCACACACACAAACACACACCAGGGCGCACGCACGAACATGTGCACACGAGCGTACAAATATATGCATACACACAAGGACGCACACCACACACACACCCACACACACACACCCACACCCACCCACACCCACACACACCCTCACACACACCCACACACACACCCACACACACACACACAGTTGCAGTGATGTATAATCCACCATAGAACTGCAGGATGCCAAGAGAGGAATATGAAGAGAGCAACAGAGCAATGGTGGACACACTTGCTGAGGTGGCAAGAAGAGCTCACTCCAGCAGAGCAAAGTTGCTGGTTATGGGGGATTTCGACCACAGGGAGATTGACTGGGAAAACCTGGAGCCACATGGGGGTCCCGAAACATGGAGAGCCAGGATGTTGGACGTGGTGCTGGAAAACCTCATGCACCAACATGTTAAGGACACTACCAGAGTGAGAGGGGAGGATGAACCAGCAAGATTGGACCTTGTGTTCACCCTGAGCAGCTCAGATATTGAGGACATCAGGTATGAGAGTCCCCTAGGAGCTAGCGACCACGTGGTTCTGTGCTTTGAATACATAGTAGAGCTGCAAGTGGACAGAATAATAACAGGAGTTGAATGGGAAAAGCCTGACTATAAAAGAGGGGACTACATAGGGTTGAAGAACTTCCTGCGGGAGGTCCAGTGGGACAGAGAACTGGCAGGAAAGCCAGTAAATGAAATGATGGAATATGTAACAACAAAATGCAAGGAGGCAGTGGAAAGGTTTATTCCCAAGGGCAACAGCAACAACGGGAAGACCAGAACGAGCCCCTGGTTTACCCGACGGTGTAAGGAGGCAAAAACAAAGTGCAATAGAGAATGGAAAAAGTACAGAAGGCAGAGAACACACGAAAATGGGGAGATCAGTCGCAGAGCCAGGAATGAGTACGCACAGGTAAGGAGGGAGGCCCAGCGACAGTATGAAAATGACATAGCATCGATAATCAAGACTGACCCGAAACTGTTGTATAGCCACATCAGGAGGAAGACAACAGTCAAAGACCAGGTGATCAGATTAAGGACAGAAGGTGGAGAACTCACAAGAAATGATCAGGAGGTATGTGAGGAGCTGAACAGGAGATTTAAGGAAGTTTTTACAGTAGAGACAGGAAGGGCTGTGGGAAGACAGCACAGAAGGGAACATCAAGAGGGAATATACCAACAAGTGTTGGATGACATACGAACAACTGAGGAGGAGGTGAAGAAGCTCTTAAGTGACCTTGACACCTTAGAGAAGGAGCAGAGATGCTGTGCGTGCCTCTAACCACAATCTTCAACACATCCCTTGAAACTGAGCAACTACCTGAGAAATGGAAGACAGCTAATGTAGTCCCCATATTTAAGAAAGGAAACAGAAACGAGGCACTAAACTACAGACCTGTGTCTCTGACATGTATTGTGTGCAAAGTCATGGAGAAGATTATCAGGATGAGAGTGGTCGAACACCTGGAAAGGAACAAGATTATAAATGAAAACCAGCATGGGTTCATGGAAGGCAAATCTTGTATCACAAACCTCCTGGAGTTTTATGACAAGGTAACAGAAGTAAGACACTAGAGAGAGGGGTGGGTAGATTGCGTTTTCCTAGACTGCAGGAAGGCCTTTGACACAGTTCCCCACAAGAGATTAGTGCAGAAGCTGGAGGATCAGGCGCACGTAAAGGGGAGGGCACTGCAATGGATAAGGGAATACCTGACAGGGAGGCAGCAACGATTCATGGTACGTGAAGAGGTATCACAGTGGGCGCCTGTTACGAGCGGGGTCCCACAGGGGTCAGTTCTAGGACCAGTGCTATTTTTGATATATGTGAACGACATGATGGAAGGAATAGACTCTGAAGTGTCCCTGTTCGCAGATGACGTGAAGTTGATGAGAAGAATTAAATCGGACGAGGATGAGGCAGGACTGCAAAGAGACCTGGACAGGCTGGACATGTGGTCCAGCAACTGGCTTCTCGAATTCAATCCAGCCAAATGCAAAGTCATGAAGATTGGGGAGGGGCAAAGAAGACCGTAGACAGAGTATAGTCTAGGTGGACAAAGACTACAGACCTCACTCAGGGAGAAAGACCTTGGGGTGACCATAACACCGAGCACGTCACCGGAGGCACACATCAACCAAATAACTGCTGCAGCATACGGGCGCCTGGCAAACCTGAGAATAGCGTTCCGATACCTTAATAAGAAATCGTTCAAGACACTGTACACTGTGTATGTTAGGCCCATACTGGAGTATGCAGCACCAGTCTGGAACCCACACCTGGTCAAGCACGTCAAGAAGTTAGAGAAAGTACAAAGGTTTGCAACAAGGCTAGTCCCAGAGCTCAAGGGAATGTCGTACGAGGAAAGGTTAAGGGAAATCGGACTGACGACACTGGAGGACAGAAGGGTCAGGGGAGACATGATAACGACATACAAGATACTGCGGGGAATAGACAAGGTGGACAGAGATAGGATGTTCCAGAGAGGGGACACAGGGACAAGGGGTCACAACTGGAAGCTGAAGACTCAGACGAGTCACAGAGACGTTAGGAAGTATTTCTTCAGTCATAGAGTTGTCAGCAAGTGGAATAGCCTAGCAAGTGAAGTAGTGGAGGCAGGAACCATACATAGTTTTAAGAAGAGGTATGACAAAGCTCAGGAAGCAGAGAGAGAGAGGATCCAGTAGCGATCAGTGAAGAGGCGGGGCCAGGAGCTGAGTTTCGACCCCTGCAACCACAATTAGGTGAGTACACACACACACGCACACAGCAAATGTAGTCCCAATCTTTAAAAAAGGAGACAGACATGAAGCATTAAACTACAGACCAGTGTCACTGACATGTATAGTATGCAAAATCATGGAGAAGATTATCAGGAGAAGAGTGGTGGAACACCTAGAAAGGAACGATCTCATCAACAGCAGCCAACATGGTTTCAGGGACGGGAAATCCTGTGTCACAAACCTACTGGAGTTCTATGACATGGTGACAGCAGTAAGACAAGAGAGAGAGGGGTGGGTGGATTTCATTTTCTTGGACTGCAAGAAGGCATTTGACACAGTTCCACACAAGAGATTGGTGCAAAAACTGGAGGACCAAGCAGGGATAACAGGGAAGGCACTACAATGGATCAGGGAATACTTGTCAGGAAGACAGCAGCGAGTCATGGTACGTGGCAAGGTGTCAGAGTGGGCACCTGTGACCAGCGGGGGTCCCGCAGGGGTCAGTCCTAGGACCAGTGCTGTTTCTGGTATTTGTGAACGACATGACGGAAGGAATAGACTCTGAGGTGTCCCTGTTTGCAGATGACGTGAAGTTGATGAGAAGAATTCACTCGATCGAAGACCAGGCAGAACTACAAAGGGATCTGGACAGGCT
Organism: Cherax quadricarinatus; assembly: GCF_038502225.1. Taxonomy (NCBI): domain Eukaryota; kingdom Metazoa; phylum Arthropoda; class Malacostraca; order Decapoda; family Parastacidae; genus Cherax; species Cherax quadricarinatus. Next base: position 17,798,128 of record NC_091378.1, on the reverse strand, counting down.
GCAGACCTGGTCCAGCAATTGGCTCCTGGAGTTCAATCCCACCAAGTGCAAAGTCATGAAGATTGGGGAAGGGCAAAGAAGGCCGCAGACGGAGTATAGTCTAGGGGGTCAGAGACTACAAACCTCACTCAAGGAAAAAGATCTTGGGGTGAGTATAACACCAGGCACATCTGAAGCGCACATCAACCAAATAACTGCTGCAGCATATGGACGCCTAGCAAACCTCAGAACAGCATTCTGACATCTTAATAAGGAATCATTCAGGACCCTGTACACCGTGTACGTTAGGCCCATTGTTATGACCAATGTCATAATGTGATTAATTTATATGTATTATCCACTTAATATTATACTCTGGGTTTCTTTAATATTAGCTAAATTAAAGATTCCACTAGTTTATAATATTATCTGAGTTAGGAATATACCCGGGTATGATGTATATATATATATATATATATATATATATATATATATATATATATATATATATATACTATATATATATATATATATATATATATATATATCTTGAGTAATGTGTTAGGTAGGTACACCTGGCTAAGGTTTATAACAAGGTATCTCCATTGGTGGGTAGTTTGCACCGCTCTACCCTCTCCCCCTTTTGACGAGTTGATGTCATGAAGGAATTTACTGTATATGGCAGCTCACTCTCTCTGCTGACTCAGTGTGCATTGACTGAGCTACCCTCCTAGTACTCCGCCTTATTCTCACATGGATAGAGAATTGGGTTATAGAAACTCCTGATCCAGCTTGTGGTTTATTGTGAAGTCTTCTGACAAGCATATACTGTTATCTTCAGGTTACGGTGTGACGACCAGTGTCAAGCTTAGAACTTTGTGATATATTCCTTATGCCAGGGAGTTACTCAGTGAAAGTGTTAATTCTCAATATATGTACTTGCACACAAGTAATGAGGAAGTATTGAGGAAGCGGTAATATTCCTCTGATCATTATCAAGTGTAGTGACCATATTGACCTGTACATTCTATTTAAGAGTTTTCTTGTGTGAAGGAAAGTTTCTGACAGTGATATTTAATAGATATTTATGAATATCTAAAGTATTTAAGCTTTTAAATAAAAAGAAACTTGAAAAGACTGAGTGACTATTATTTGTGCCTTACATTTCTAAGTTTGGAACCATATCCTTTCATTCTATGAAGCGTGTTGTTACGGAGTGCACTAACCTGGCTAAAGATTAAGATTTGAACCGTAACACCCATATTGGAGTATGCGGCACCAGTTTGGAACCCACATCTAGCCAAGCACGTGAAGAAACTAGAGAAAGTGCAAAGGTTTGCAACAAGACTAGTCCCAGAGCTAAGAGGTATGTCCTACGAGGAGAGGTTAAGGGAAATCAACCTGACGACACTGGAGGACAGGAGAGATAGGGGGGACATGATAACGACATACAAAATACTGAGAGGAATTGACAAGGTGGACAAAGACAGGATGTTCCAGAGATTGGACACAGTAACAAGGGGACACAGTTGGAAGCTGAAGACACAGATGAATCACAGGGATGTTAGGAAGTATTTCTTCAGCCACAGAGTAGTCAGTAAGTGGAATAGTTTGGGAAGCGATGTAGTGGAGGCAGGATCCATACATAGCTTTAAGCAGAGGTATGATAAAGCTCACGGCTCAGGGAGAGTGACCTAGTAGCGGTCAGTGAAGAGGCGGGGCCAGGAGCTCGGACTCGACCCCCGCAACCTCAACTAGGCGAGTACACACACACACACACACACACACACACACACACACACACACACACACACACACACACATTATTTACAGCTAGCAGGGTTTTTCGGACGGTTATAAAAGGCTCACTTTTGAAACCCTTGTGAATCTGTGAATAAATATTCGGGCATGCCGAGTAAGTTGTCGTGTAGGTCAGTGGGCAACAGCCGGCTCGTCTCTTGGGGGGGGGGGGGGGGTGAGTTGTCGTGTAGGTCAGTGGGCAACAGCTGGCTCGTCTCTTGGGGGGGGGGGGGGTGAGTTGTCGTGTAGGTCAGTGGGCAACAGCTGGCTCGTCTCTTGCGGGGGGGGGGTGAGTTGTCGTGTAGGTCAGTGGGCAACAGCTGGCTCGTCTCTTGCGGGGGGGGGGGGTGAGTTGTCGTGTAGGTCAGTGGGCAACAGCTGGCTCGTCTCTTGCGGGGGGGGGGGGGTGAGTTGTCGTGTAGGTCAGTGGGCAACAGCTGGCTCGTCTCTTGCGGGGGGGGGGGGGTGAGTTGTCGTGTAGGTCAGTGGGCAACAGCTGGCTCGTCTCTTGGGGGGGGGTGAGTTGTCGTGTAGGTCAGTGGGCAACAGCTGGCTCGTCTCTTGGGGGGGGGTGAGTTGTCGTGTAGGTCAGTGGGCAACAGCTGGCTCGTCTCTTGGGGGGGGGGGGGTGAGTTGTCGTGTAGGTCAGTGGGCAACAGCTGGCTCGTCTCTTGGGGGGGGTGAGTTGTCGTGTAGGTCAGTGGGCAACAGCTGGCTCGTCTCTTGGGGGGGGGTGAGTTGTCGTGTAGGTCAGTGGGCAACAGCTGGCTCGTCTCTGGGGGGGGGTGAGTTGTCGTGTAGGTCAGTGGGCAACAGCTGGCTCGTCTCTTGGGGGGGGGGTGAGTTGTCGTGTAGGTCAGTGGGCAACAGCTGGCTCGTCTCTTGGGGGGGGGTGAGTTGTCGTGTAGGTCAGTGGGCAACAGCTGGCTCGTCTCTTGGGGGGGGGGGTGAGTTGTCGTGTAGGTCAGTGGGCAACAGCTGGCTCGTCTCTTGGGGGGGGGGGGTGAGTTGTCGTGTAGGTCAGTGGGCAACAGCTGGCTCGTCTCTTGGGGGGGGGGGGAGTTGTCGTGTAGGTCAGTGGGCAACAGCTGGCTCGTCTCTTGGGGGGGGGGGTGAGTTGTCGTGTAGGTCAGTGGGCAACAGCTGGCTCGTCTCTTGCTGGGGGGGGGGTGAGTTGTCGTGTAGGTCAGTGGGCAACAGCTGGCTCGTCTCTTGGGGGGGGGGGGTGAGTTGCTTGAATGTGAGTTTGGGCATGAATGTTTTTTAGTTGTTATGGATGTGTGGTTGTAGATTCAGGGGTTAGGGTTATTTATTGTACCTTTTGTGTACAAAATGACTGGGGTGCCTTTACATATTTATGTTTTTGATGCTTCCTTTGTGTAAAGACTCGTTGTATTCTTGAGTCACTATTTTTCTTAGTTTTGTTTTTGATTGTGTTATGGAGGTCCAGATATTTGGGTATACAAGCATGCATGTATATATATGCATGTTTTATCCCTTCCCTGTTACTGTTCAGTCTAGTCTGTGAGTCACCAAAGCAATAAAGGGATATAACACGAGTACGTTACACTAAGTCGTACCGAATTTATCCTGTAAATATTTCGCAATGTTGTGACTGTTTGTGATTCAAACGTAGTTCATAGGTATCAAGATTGAACACTTATAGAATGGATAGAAATTGCTGACGATTTTTTTTTCTATTTAAAACAATACAATACATTAAATAAACATAGGATTACCTGTCATTACATTCATAGAAAATATAATTACAATTATCAATATATACGCTAGAACGGTTATAAATATTCGTCCGTCCCCTATGCATTATATACCTATCCTAAGGTAACACAAGAATATACAAATTCTTCGTTACCTTAATTAAAACCCTCTTATATACATTATAAACAAAGAAAATATTCATAAATAATATGCCTTAGTGTTTGATTTTGTCAATAAAACCTTTGTAAAGACATAATACATAAACAAGTGCATATATAACAAAATATCCAACAACGAACGATATGTAATGAAACTGGTAGTCAATTTACTGGACTACTGCAAAGATACAAAAATATTCAGTACATTACACAAAGGGTTCCACTTAATAGCATGAGATAATTCTGAACTGCCAAACAAGTAACATTATGCAACATACACACACCACATTCTTATCACATATACACACACACATTATGAGAGATTATGTACACATAATACAAAATTGTTACCCTCATATCTGGTCATATTCCAAACATATATCCCAGGAGACCCCAAGCAGAACGTTACCAGGTATCATCCACATGGCTGATACAAGGAAAGTATAAAATGAAAAACTATATATATAAGTTGCACAAGGTACATAACACCTGTCATGCAATTCACGAGTTTACTTCACAAGAGACCCACTCTCTTAACCACGTCAATTTAAGAACAAAAATTAGTTTCCAAGCAATAGTATATATATTTGTTTGAATAAAACATCATCCTAACTAACGATCATACCTATCATTTATACATTATACCACAACCATACCAATCGTATGCCACCTTCACTCATACATATTCAAGAAGCCAGCCTCGTGTACCCTTTAAGGTATTAACTCCCATAAATCCCTGACATTGAATCTGCAATATCCCTTTGAAAATAAGAAAAACCATCTGTTTCCCGTAATGTCTTTATTTCGCTGCTGTGTACCATAAAATATCGCTACCAGTGCTCTGATTCTCTCCCTCACAGATAATTGCCTATATACCCATGACGTATATACAAAATCCGTCACTAAATATCCGATTGCATTCTGTACCGGTGTTTCGACCCCCCCTCCCCCCCACATCTAAACTTAAAGCTCTTAAGACACTAAACCCACCCCCACCCACCATTCTTAAAACCATACCAAACCACAACGTTACGTGTTCCAATCTCTTACAGAAATAAACTGCATGAAAGACCGTATCAGGATCTCCACACACACAACACAGCCCCCCCTCCTGCACGCGCCTATTCGCTAAAACTTCCCCGGACGGCAGTATATTATGTAAAAATTTAAACAATATCTCCCTGACCTTGGCTCGTAACCGTAATGCTTTTAAACGACCCCATACGTCCTTCCATGCATACATTCATTGGATATATTCCCTCCACCTTAGCCACTGCCTCCCTGCCCTCTACCAGTGCCAATTTGCCGATCTTGATCTTGCGTGGATCTTTTACATAAATTAACATCCTCAACATGTCCTCACATCTCTTTACATCCGTGCCGGTCAACCAACGTACCATGTCCCGTCTTATCCAGGTCAAACCCGTGCCAGCCATTCTACCCTCTCTCAAGTAGCTATGCTTGACATACATGCCTAACATTCTATTATGCAGATTCATTAGCCCCAGGCCACCCCGGCCAACCGGAAGCGACACCACATCCCTCGTTAACCAATCACAACCTGGACCCCAAATATATCTATATACACGCGTTAACATACGCTTTTCATCATACGGATGTAACGGATAAATACATGCCACATGCCACAACTTGCTGAATAAAATCACATTCACAATTGCGGGCTGATGTATAGACAAGCCTCCTTCCCTCAATCCTGTTAAACGACCTAAAACCCTCTCTACAGCCTCACTTGAATTCGCCTTCCTCGCATCCTGTAGTTGTCCCTATGCACAATCCCACACACCTTAATTTGATTTACTAAAGGCCAGCCTTCCCTCTGGCCTAATACCACACCCACACAATCCCCCACCCCCATAAGCATTGATTTTTCCTTATTAACCGTCATTCCGGTTGCTTTCCCGAAACATTCCACCAATTCGCTCACTTTTCCTAAAACCTTGGCTCCACGAAATAAAACCGTAGTGTCGTCCACGTAACCTATAATTCCTGATTGTACCCCCACCCAACCTTGCTTGTCATCCTGTCGTACAATCCCCCTCACGGCTCTAAAAAAAAACGGGTCCTGAATCAACGCAAAAAGAATTTGTGATATAGGACACCCCTGCCGCAATCCCCTATGCATCCTAACAAGTTTTCCCAACCTACCATTTACCTGCACCCTAAACTTAGCCTGCTCGTACAAAACCTGTGCCCAACTAACAATTTCCTTTCCGAAACCTTGCCACTGCATAAACTTCCATAATGCATCTCTCTCCACGCAATCGTATGCAGCGTGCCAATCTAAAGCTAATATTCCACCCTTATTACCCCTCCCGCTTTCCTCAATGAACCTGCGAATAATTCCTTGTCCCACACACATAGATCGTCCTGGCACACCATATTGTCCCTGGTCCAGAACTCTCTCCAAAACCCGTTTTATCCTATTTCCTAACAATTTCGCAAATATTTTATAGTCGCCACACATTAATGAAATTGCCCTATAATTATGTATATAATTCCCAGATTTTTTTCGGGACTAGAACAACCACCCCTGGTCTTTGTTGCTGTCCCATAATGCCACTATTTTTCATGGCATTAAATATCACCAAAAAGTCGCGAATACAATCCCAATTGTCCTTATAAAAATCACAAGGGATTCCGTCAATCCCCGGCGACTTCCCTACACTCATACCCTCCACAGCCAACCTAATCTCTTCTTCACTTATAGGTCCATTCAAAGCCAACCTGTCCATGTACTCTAGATTACAACGTACATATTCACCCATTTCTCCCAGTGCCCCCTTAGAAATCCCAGCATTTTTGTATTGCAATTCATACCATGCGTCTACAAAGGTATTCATAGCCTGCGTTGACCGAAGGACCTGCCCCCTACTAAAGTCTCCCAATGGCTCCTGAACCTCTAATCCCATTAATTCTGTCGCCTTACGACGTCTGCCCTGCTCTCGCAAGACAAACGCCCAAGGACGGTCACCCCATAAAACCTCATCAATTCCACTTGCTATCCACGCCGCATCAAAAATACGATTGTGAATGTCTCTAATTAAGCGTTTTAAATTTTCAATTTCAACCACCGGATACACTCCCCCACCCTTTTGTATAACATGCTTGCAGTTGATTTTCAAGATAGTTCAAGAGCCTATACTGCATTCTCTTGTCTTCTTTGCCTTGCTGGTGATAAAAATTCCTCACCTTCACCTTACCGACAGTATCCCACCATTCGACTATATAAATTCCCTCCTGCCATTCAGCCCACCATCCTCTCCAAGCACTCACAAAATCTTCCCTCACACCTCTTTTGTGCATTAAACCCACATTCAACTTCCAGAAACCTGTGTAACGCCTCGGTAATCCTACCCAGTCAACATCAGCCATAACACCTCTGTGATCGGAAAAGCTCACATTTAGCACACATACACTCCTGACGCTGACACCTCTAGAAACGTATATGCGATCCAGTCTTACCGCATACTCCCTTCTAACGAACGTATGCATGACCCCCCCACATCATCCCCCCCACATCATCCCCCCCCACATCATCCCCCCACATCCGTAACATTAACACTCCGCAAAAGATCCCCTAAATATCCTGAAAAAAAACCTCTCCCTCTCGGTTCGACATCCTTGCGACGATCAATGCAATTCCAATCACCCCCAATAATCGTGATGACTGGCAGTGATCTTAAATGGTACACCAACACGTCCCTAAAAAACGTATTTTTTACACGCATGTCACCTTCCGCCGGTCCGTACACCCCCAGGAAGGCCACCCGTACCCCACCCCACACCCCATCAACCCTAACAACCCTCCCCTCCTCTCCCACCTCATATCTTTGCAAAGAAAACGGGCTAGCCTCTTTAACTAACACTGCTACACCACCTTTCAGTCTATTAGAACAGCCCATGTACAAAATATATTCAGGAATCAGCAATTCACCTAAAGATTTATAATTGTGTTCTTGTAAGAATACGACATCGGGTACATAATTTTTTAACAAAACCTCCAAATACTTACGTTTTTCAACAGATGGTAACCCATTTATATTTAAAGTAAGACACTTGAACGTTTCATTGGAGGTTTACCCTTGGATACCTTAACAATCTTGGTTCCCTTGCGTATATCTCCACTTCTTCCCCCAATCCCCCCTGTGTCGTTCTTCTTGACATGCTGAACACGTGTAGATTTGCCCTTGTCTCTACGGGTCACGACGCACCATGCTTTGTTCCCTGACCGTTGTCCTGGTGTCAAAACATCTTGAGTCAAATATCACCACCGCTCTCTTACGAGAACTGCGGCCAGTATCCATCTCATCCTCAGAACTGTTGTTCCTATGAACTTCCACGACCACAACCTGATGTTCAGCAATATGCCCGGCGGATGCCCCGACCTTCTTCACACTTGCATCCTCTAAACCACCGTGAAGCCCCTAAGATGTGGAAGCATCCAATAAAACATTCAGAACTTCTTGAATAGATTGCTCCACGTCAACCTGAGTATGAACGAGGTCTTCCTCTGTCGTCGCCGATACCACGCCCACGTCCTCCACTGCACCAGGAAGGGTTAGACATGTCGGCGATTCTTCAACCTCACCCTCTACCTCCTCACTCCACGATTTACGAGGCAATATATGTTGTGTAGCAGCAGCATATGATCTCTGCTCCGTTGAAACATTAAACCGCCTTACTTCCGTCGTTTTATCACGTCTTGTAGGGCATTGCGCCGCCATATGGTCATACATCCCACAAAGCCTGCACGTACGCCTTTGTCCTGAGTACGTAACGTACACTTGCGTACGAAAGTCCTCCATAACCACATACGACGGAATAGGGTGCTTGAGGGACATTTTCAGTCGTAAGGAAAGTCTTTGCTGATGAAGCCAACTGAAGCACGCGATGCAGTGCATTGATCTAGTGGAGGGCTTCCTTCCCTTAACCTAGTTGACCTGATATAAATGTGACCAGAGTTTCAGTGCAAACACCAGTCAACTTCTGTGATACTGGTATGAATAACATAAAAGTGAAGGTGAACACTGGGATTGTCCTCCACAATCACCGGATCTAAATATTATCGAGCATCTGTGAAGGTCAGTTGGAACTGCAAGTCTGGAACCAGTTTCCTCCACCATTGTCTGTTGAAGAATTTCAGCAGGATTTGAGTAATGGCTCAAAATTTCACTGGATGCTGTTCAAATGTTATGTGAATCAATTTTTCGATGAAACTGGTGCTATTTTAGTTGCAAATGGAGGACCAACTCAATATTGAAACTAAAAAATGTTTAAGAACAAGGTGATCATATTAATTTGTTCCAACTCCTGTATTTCTTATTCATTGAATAAGGTTGACATAGCAGTGTAATTAGTCATCAATTGCTAAAGTCTATGCATCAATAGTTTCCTTCCCTACTGATGGTGAGTCAACTAGTTGCTTGGAGCACTGAACAATGTTTGTGGTTTCATTACAGTACATTACAAAGACTAGAGACTAACATTACTTCACAAATTGAACGTACAGGTCCAACTGTATTTCATCAGTCTTCTGCTATCATAAATAGTTGAGCTGCACAGCAAAACTTGTATTTTTCCATACTTTGGCAAATCAGGTTGTGAGACTATGCTTTCTCGTCTTCACATTGGACACACACATCTCAGTCATGGGTATCTTATGGAGAGGTGCCCGTGTGTATTGTCAGGTTCCAGTTTCAGTTTGCCATATTCTGTTGGATTGTTCCCTCAAGAAAGGTTCCTTGATGCTGGTGAAGGGCTCTTGATCTAGGGAATTGGATCTGTGCTCCAGTTCCCTAAATTGAGTCTGAATACTTTACATCCTCCCCCTCCCACATGCACTGTATAATCCTACGGGATTATACAGCGCATGATTATATAATTATAATCTGTTGGATTGTTCAGTATTTTCCTTCGACGTCACCTCTCTAACGCCCTTTATCTTCCCTCACTGACAGCCCCACCTTTGACACAGACTTACTGACTTTTTGACAGCAACGGATTTAGTACACAACCTCTGATTATACTTCCTTCAGTACTCTTCACTGACCTTACAACCTCTACCCTGCAGCACTGTATAACCCCGGTGGTTTAGAGCTTAGTTTTGATTATAATTATAATCAGCCTCCAGCAACACTTGATTACGAAGCTCTGGTTGTTCCAGCATGATAAAGAAACTCCTGCCCAGCGCGGTTGTGTCAAATGAAATAATTTTCAATAGTTAATATAACTTGATTATTATATTTAGGTCTTGTTGGTAGAGCAAGATAATAAATTTCCTTGTTTTCCTTTACAGGTAAGTGTGGATTACTGGTTATCGTGGGACAACTCTCGCACCGCATGACAGGTATGTTTATATTCATACTTTAAACACACCTAACAAATGAGCACAATGTTGCTAACAGTCAGTTTATCAACACTTGCGAATTATCGATGGTGTTTTTTCTCATAGCTTGTTAACAAACCATACCAAGGGTGGGGAGAGAATCCACGGTCAGTGTCATAAAACTCTAGACCGACAAGTTAGCCACTGGGCCAGCTGTTACGATAGCTGGTAATGTATAACTTGTGGGAAATACAGTATACTTCAGACTAGCTCAGCTGATCGTGGTTGTCTGGTTCCCACGAGTCTACACCAGAGTTTACTAAGGTGCGACAGTAGTCACCTGGATGTATTTAAGGTGTGCAGGATTAGGACGACCAATAAGTCGACACTTATCATTTTCAGTAACTGCAGTAAATTCAGTCCTGTGTTGCAGAAAACAACACAAACATGTAAATTAAAGAGCTGTTGATAATTAAGTGTTGAACCTTATGGTTTTATCCTAAAGTGATATGTAATTGCCAGTAGAACTGTTATTATTTTCAAAATTCTCAGATTGTCATTATCACAGTGTTTAGTCTGGCACAAACCTGGCACCGTTGTGGCCGGGAACCTGGCACCGTTGTGGGCACGAACCTGGAACTGTTGTGGCCGGGAACCTGGCACTGTTGTGGCTGGGAACTTGGAATGTTGTAGCCGGAAACTTGGCACTGTTGTGGGCACGAACCTGGCACTGTTGTGGGCACGAACCTGGCACTGTTGTGGCCAGGAACCTGGCACCATTGTGGCCGGGAACCTGGCACTGCTGTGGCGGGAACCTGGCACTGTTGTGGCCGGGAACCTGGCACTGTTGTGGCTGGGAACTTGGAATGTTGTAGCCGGAAACTTGGCACTGTTGTGGGCACGAACCTGGCACTGTTGTGGCCGGGAACCTGGCACTGTTGTGGCCGGGAACCTGGCACTGTTGTGGCTGGGAACTTGGAATGTTGTAGCCGGAAACTTGGCACTGTTGTGGGCACGAACCTGGCACTGTTGTGGGCACGAACCTGGCACTGTTGTGGCCAGGAACCTGGCACCGTTGTGGACGGGAACCTGGCACTGCTGTGGCGGGAACCTGGCACTGTTGTGGCCGGGAACCAGGCACTGTTGTGGGCGGGAACCTGGCACAGTTGTGGCGGGAACCTGGCACTGTTGTGGCCGGGAACCAGGCACTGTTGTGGGCGGGAACCTGGCACTGTTGTGGCGGGAACCTGGCACTGTTGTGGCGGGAACCAGGCACTGTTGTGGCCGGGAACCAGGCACTGTTGTGGCCGGGAACCAGGCACTGTTGTGGCCGGGAACCTGGCACTGTTGTGGTCGGGAACCTGGCATTGTTGTGGCCAGGAACTTGGCACTATTGTGGGCTGGTACCTGGCACTGTTGTGGCCGGGAACCTGGCACTGTTGTGGCCGGGAACCTGGCACTGTTGTGGCCGGGAACCTGGCACTGTTGTGGCAGGGAACCTGGCACTGTTGTGGCCGGGGACCTGGCACTGTTGTGGCCGGGGACCTGGCACTGTTGTGGCCGGGGACCTGGCACTGTTGTGGCCGGGGACCTGGCACTGTTGTGGCAGGGAACCTGGCACAGTTGTGGCAGGGAACCTGGCACTGTTGTGGCGGGAACCTGGCACTGTTGTGGCCGGGAAACAGGCACTGTTGTGGGCGGGAACCAGGCACTGTTGTGGCCGGGAACTTGGCACTATTGTGGGCGGGTACCTGGCACTGTTGTGGGCGGGTACCTGGCACTGTTGTGGCGGGAACCTGGCACTGTTGTGAGCAGGAAGATAATTGAAACATTTTGACCTAAACGAAGATATCAAAGAATGTTCTTTGAGTATGACTTGATGATGGTAGACCAAAGTACCAGAAATAACAGTATTAGAAATAATCTCCAGGATCGGTCTTAACGAAGTATTTTTATTTTCCCAGCATCTTGATCCATCCTAAAGACAGAAGAGACCTAATATCAGCATTAATTCCTCACATGTTTAGCTGGTTTCCAATCATTGCAGATCATGTAGGAATGTGGAAAAGGAATACACTGGCTTGTTCCATTTTTTTTAATCGTGACTGTTTTGCTTACGTAATAAATCTTGATGAAGGATAAGGAGATAAATGGGTTGCATACTTGCAAGATACTTACTGATGTCCATGAACAGGCTAATTTACTGGAGGTTCCTTCATGGGCAAGCTGTGGTAGAGAGTATCCACAGCTGTGGTAGAGAGTATCCACAGCTGTGGTAGAGAGTATCCACAGCTGTGGTAGAGAGTATCCACAGCTGTGGTAGAGAGTATCCACAGCTGTGGTAGAGAGTATCCACAGCTGTGGTAGAGAGTATCCACAGCTGTGGTAGAGAGTATCCACAGCTGTGGTAGAGAGTATCCACAGCTGTGGTAGAGAGTATCCACAGCTGTGGTAGAGAGTATCCACAGCTGTGGTAGAGAGTATCCACAGCTGTGGTAGACAGTATCCACAGCTGTGGTTCACAGTATCCACAGCTGTGGTTCACAGTATCCACAGCTGTGGTAGACAGTATCCACAGCTGTGGTTCACAGTATCCACAACTGTGGTAGACAGTATCCACAGCTTTGGTAGACAGGATCCACAACTGTGATACACAGTATCCACAGCTGTGGTGCACAGTATCCACCGCTGTGGTACACAGTATCCACCACTGTGGTACACAGTATCCACCACTGTGGTACAGTACCAACAGCTGTGGTACACAGTATTCACAGCTGTGATTCACAGTATGCACAGCTGTGCATACAGTATCCACAGCTTTGGTAGACAGGACCCACAACTGTGATACACATTACCCACAGCTGTGGTGCACAGTATCCACAGCTGTGGTGCACAGTACCCACCGCTGTGGTACGCAGTATTCACAGCTGTGGTAGACATCCACAGCTGTGGTTCACAGTATGCACAGCTGTGGTTCACAGTATCCACAGCTGTGGTTTACCTGGAGTATACGTGGAGAGGGTTTCGGGGGTCAACGCCCCCGCTGCCCGGTCTGAGACCAGGCCTCATGGTGGATCAGGGGTCTGATCAACCAGGCTGTTACTGCTGGCCGCACGCAAGCTGACATACGAACCACAGCCCGGTTGGTCAGGTACTGACTTTAGGTGCCTGTCCAGTGCCTTCTTGAAGACAGCCAGGGGTCTATTGGTAATCTCCTTCATGTATGCTGGGAGGCAATTGAATAGTCTTGGGGCCCCGAACACTTATTGTGTTCTCTGTGTACTCGTGGCGCCCCTGCTTTTCATCGGGGGAATGTTGCATCTCCTGCCGAGTCTTTTGCTTTCATATAGTGATTTTCGTGTGCAGGTTTGGTACCAATCCCTCCAGGACCTTCCAAGTGTATATTATCATGTATCTCTCTCGCCTGCGTTCCAGGAAATACAAATCAAGGACCTTCAACCGTTCCCAGTAGTTTAGGTGCCTTGTCGCACTTTTGTGTGTGGCGTGAAAGTTCTTTGTACACTCTCCAGGTCTGCAATGTCACCAGCCTTGAAGGGGGCCGTTAGTATACAGCAGTATTCCAGCCTAGAGAACACAAGCGTCCCTAGTTTTGAAGGTTCTCATTATCCATCCTATCATCCTAGCGGATGAGGTAGATTGTTGTGGTCTTTGAAGGTGAGATCCTCTGACATTATCACTCCCAGGTCCTTCACATTACTTTTCCGCTCTATTGTATGATTAGAATTTGTCGCATACCCTGACACATTTTTAATTCAAGTTTTCCATATTTGAGTAGTTGAAATTTCTCCTCGTTGAACTTCATATTGTTTTGAGTGGCTCATTCGACGATTTGGTTGATGTCTGCTTGGAGTCTCGCAGTGTCTTCGATGGAGGTCATTGCCATAGTAATCCGGGTGTCATCTGCAAAGGAAGACACAGAGCTATGGTTTACATCTCTGTCAGAAATGAGGATGAGGAATAGAATGGGAGCGAGTACTGTGCCTTGTGGAACAGAGCTGTTTACCATGGCTGCCTGAAACTTTACTCTGATTACTATTACTCTGTGTTCTATTTGTCAGGAAGTTGTAGTTCCATCTACCAACTTTTCCCGTTATTCCTTTATCCCGCATTTTGTGTGCTATTACACCATGGTCACACTTGTCGAAAACTTTTGCTAAGTCTGTGTATACTGCATCTGTATTTTGTTTATCCTCTACAACATTCAGGACCTTGTCATAGTGGTCAAGTAGCTGCGACAGATAGGTGCGACCTGCTCTAAACCTGTGTTGTCCAGGGTTGTGTAACTGATGGGAATCTAGGTGGTTGGCTATCTCGCTTCTTAGAACCCTCTCAAAGATTTTTATGTGGGATATTAGTGCTATCGGTCTTTGCTATTGCTTTACTGCCACCTTTGTGGAGTGGGGGTATGACTGTTGTTTTTATTGTGTGTGAGATGACCCCTGTGTCCATGCTCCCTCTCCATAAAATGTTGAAGGCACACGATAGGGACTTCTTGCAGTTCTTGATGAACACGGAGTTCCACGAGTCTGGGCCTGGGGCAGAGTGCATGGGCATATCATTAATTGCCTCTTCAAAATCTTGTGGAGTTAGAATAATATCAGAGAATTTTGGGATGACCAAATTTTGGGTTTCGGTCATAAAGAATTCATTTGGATTGTCGACCCTTAGTGGGCAGTGGGTCGCTGAACACCGAGTCATATTGGAACTTTAGTATCTCGCTCATTTCTTGGCTATCATCTGTGTATGTCCCATCCTGCCTAAGCAGGGGCCCGATACTGGATGTTGTTTTTCCATTAGATTTGGCATAAGAGAAGAAAAATTTTGTCTTGTTTTTTTCAATTTCCTCTATGGCTTTTAGTTCTTCCTGTGATTCTTGTCTCCTATAAGATTCCTACAATTAAGTTCGATATTTGCAGTTTCATTGACTAGTGCTTCCCCTCGTATTTCAGATATATTGACCCACTCAGCAGCTCTGTGACTCTTCGCCTTCGTCTGTATTGGGAGCATCTCTCTCTTTCTTTTTCTTAATGGAATGTGTCTTGAGCAGATCTCAAGAACCACAGAATTCATTTTTTTTAAGGCAGATGTTCAGGCCCGTTTTGTTTAGGATATCTTCCCAGTTGTTTCATTTAAGACATTGTATACTTGGTTCCAATGTATGTTTTTGTTATTGAAAGTGAATTTCGTGAAGAGACCTTCATGACTGCTCACATTTTGCTGGTCCGGAGCCCTGTGCATTCATGTCTGTACCTCTATTATGTTGTGATCTGAGTG
Source organism: Cherax quadricarinatus (assembly GCF_038502225.1). Taxonomy (NCBI): domain Eukaryota; kingdom Metazoa; phylum Arthropoda; class Malacostraca; order Decapoda; family Parastacidae; genus Cherax; species Cherax quadricarinatus. The sequence continues at coordinate 17,782,831 of NC_091378.1, read as the reverse complement.
AATTGCCCATGATAGTTATATTACATATCAGATCATCATTGTTAGTGAAGATGAGGTCCAGCGTATTTTCTAGTCTTGTAGGCTCAACTATTTGCTGGTTTAAGGTGAATTTGTTGCAGAGATTTAGTAGTTCGTGTATGTGCGAATTTTCATCTGAGCTGCCTCCCTGGGTGATCTCTGCTAAAACATTGTTTGCTATACTCTTCCATTTTAGGTGTCTCAGGTTGAAATCTCCTAGTAGTAAGATGTGTGGGGCAGGAGTTGGGAGATTTTCCAGACAGTGGTCAATTTTCTCAAGCTACTCCTGGAATTGCTGGGAAGTTGCATCTGGAGGCTTGTATACTACCACAATGACAAGGTTTTGGTTTTCGATCTTTACCGCCAAAACTCAACTACATCATTTAAGGTATTTAGCATTTCTGTGCAAATGAGTGACTGTGACATACAGGCCAACCCCCCCCCCCCCCTCCTTTGGTGCCTGTTTATTCTGTCGCATCTAAATAGGTTATAACCTGGGATCCATATTTGGTTGTCATAATGATCCTTTATGTGGGTCTCTGTGAATGCTGCAAACATTGCATTTGACAACGTGAGCAGTCCCTTGATGTAAGGAATTTTGTTAGTTTTCTGAGGGCTATAAACCCTGTATGTTTGCAAAGACAAATGTCCTATTGATGGAATTTAGGGGGGGTTTATTTGCTGACTCTAATATCTGTTGTTCTGAAGTAGAGGCCAATGTCCGTGCCTCTGTTCCAGAAGTGTTTTCAGGTGGTGTAGGATTATTGTCATTTCTTGCTAGTGGTACACAGTATCCACTGTGGTATGCAGTATCAACAGGTTGATCAATAGAACGAGTTTTCACCACATGAATTTATTTGTCGAAACATTTCTCTTGTGCAGCAGCAGTAGCCGGTGACGGCGGCTTCTGCTGCTGCTGCTGCTGCTGCTTTCTGACATAGGTGACATTAAAACTGGGGACAGTCGAGAAGTGAAAAGTATGAGGGAGGGAGGGAGAACCGGAGGGCGGGAGGGGGTCTTCAGTCCTTCAGCCTTTAAGACATTTTGAGGTTTTCAGTCCCTAATACTGTATATAAATGTGGAGATTCAATAGCACTATCAGACCCTCAAAGAGTACTTGATAACACTGGTTCCTCCTTACAGAAATGAAAATGTAGAAAAAACAATGTAAATATAATAAGATAAACAATTTTATTAATATATCATGGGTCATTTTGAGTACGTTCTCCCTGGAATTGACTTTATATCCTCTTTGATAATAGTTTCAGGAACAGAACTGCCCAGGGGTATTTCAGACTGTGAAGAGAGAGGAGGTAAATACTTTTGTCATCTGATGGTGATCTAAGGTCTACCTCTGACGGAAGAATGTCACCTTTTTCATTATCTATAGCAGAACAGGTTGTGATGGGGGCCAGTACAGCCTTCGTCCATCCTGTGAATCATTTAGATCTTATATAGCAACGTATTGAAGGAAATTTATCAGTACGGCCTAGGTAATCCAAGAGGATTCGACAATCATGAGTAGATTTAACATTTAGGAATAATTTGTCAGTAAAATTTGCGTAACCTGTGTCGCGTAATATACTAGAAAATTTAAATCCATTAATGGTTCCCGAACACAAAGGCGCCTTGTTATTACCTTCAACAAGACATTTGCCAACTTTTTCTGTCTTCTTAGAAGGACAATCTGGACTTTTGTCCTGTACCACCACATTGATGACGTGTCGGTGTAAAGGGCTGAATGTTTTTTTTTTTTTTTTCACTGGAGGCCTATTTTTCTTTGGTTCTGGTAAACCATCGATTTTAGGGTTTGATCCCTACAGATAGGAGTTACGAGCCTCAGCATATACGTCTGCAGCTTAAGCAGATTATCAGTTTTGATCAATTCTCGTTCTCTAACGAAACTTGACTCACGAAATCGTAATGAGACGATTGCAAACAAACCATACCCCGGCCGGGATTGAACCCGCGGTCAGAGTCTCAAAACTCCAGCCCGTCGCGTTAGCCACTAGACCAGCTAGCCACAATAAGACGGGCTGGAGTTTTGAGACTCTCTGACCGCGGGTTCAATCCTGGCCGGGGTATGGTTTGTTTGCAATCGTGTCATTACGATTTCGTGAGTCATGTTGACGGCAGTGAAGGGACTTGAGCTAGAGTTCGTCACGGCCACGCTAGCTGGAGATTCGTCTGTAAAAAAACTTGCATTTTTGGTCACAGTGGTGCCTGTGCTAACCTTCCTATGGTGTAGAAATATACCTAGTTGGACGAATCTTATTGTGGCTAGCTGGTCTAGTGGCTAACGTGACGGGCTGGAGTTTTGAGACTCTCTGACCGCGGGTTCAATCCCGGCCGGGGTATGGTTTCTCTAACGAAAGTTCGAACTTGGTGTGAGAGAACTGACAGGAATTGGTCGGCCACCATGAAATCTCTGATTCATAATCGTGATCAGTTTCGGTGCTCTCTGTCCAGAAATAAAAAAAAAAGTCATTTGAAATCGCTGAAAGTTCTGACCGGACTTTAAACAAGTATACCTGAAATCTTTTCTGTAAGAATTTTGAGTTTTTTGATACGCTTTAAGTATCGCCTTTTTTAATAAATTTTAGTCACAGATTGTATCTTGAGAGTGGCATATATAAAGAAGATCCTGAGAATAGCATAGCTAACCTAGTGGTCCAGGTATCAGTGGACCATTTACAGTGGGCAGCAGTGTTGTCGAACCTTATAATGTAAGAAGTGATATCTTCCACCTCTGTGAATGGAGGTAAGTTAGACATGGGCACACTAGAGGTAGTTGGCTGATGTTCCAGAATGCCTTCTATTGTCTGTTGTGAGGTTTTTTTTTTTATTTTCTGACTCGAGGTGTGCTCTCTCTAACTCACACTCACTCTTTCTAGGTCTTCACATTCCCTATGTTTTGCTCTTTCTTAAAGTTCTCTCTCTAGCTCTTTCCTCCTGGAGATTACCTAGAGTACGTTCAAGTCTGTCACTCTCCTTTTACTTTTTTTTTTTTTTTTTTTTTTTTTTTTTTTTTTTTTTTTTTTGACAAGCTAAGAGCTGTTACCCACATCAGCTCATTTGAAAGCATTTTTGTTATGAAACGTACAAGTAGGGAACAGGATGAAGTTGGAGCCTTCTGTGGGCCAATATTTTCATTTGATAAACTATCTCGTTAACATCATTATGCTGTAGAAATGTCTTCTAGACTCATCCTGGGGATAATTGATCTCAGCTGAAGTGATATTCTAGAGAATGGCACAACCAGAGTGAAGTTTCTGCTTTCTGTCCGTCTTGTGGTATAGATGCTTGCTTCTCTCTGTCCTCAAAGTGGAGCCAAGTGTGGTACTTTGACAATATTGGCCTTGTACATAACAGTAAGGCCACCCACATCCCTCCTGTGTTGAAGGCTCTGCTGAAATGACAGATCTATCCAGGATGGGTCCAGTTGAGAGAAGAGACGTCTTGCTCTGTTCTCTACTCTGCCAAGCAGTCGCAGATGAGTGGGGGAGGGGGAGGCAAACCCAGAAAGTGGAGCATACTCAAGGTGTGAGCATACTTGTGCCTTATACAGAATCTTGCAACCCCTACTGTCAAGCAGGTGCAAGATACGTCGAAGTGCTGTAAGCTTCCTGGCTGCCTGTTTGCAAGATTTACAACGTATTTCTTCATGGTCAGTTTAGAGTCAAATTTCACCCAAGGGACATCAACTTCTTCCTGACATGCAAAGAGTACCTAACCTTTATTCGGCGCATGTACACACCCTCATTGACAGACTATCTCCCCCAACCAGGGGACTAAGGGTTGACGAAGGGGCCCCGTCGTTCAATTAGTACCCAGGTTCCAGCCAATGAGAAGATAGTTTTGGCAATCGCAGAGGTGATGTGAGTACCACTCACCTATCTGCACTTGTCATTCCCATTCTAGAGCTGGTTGAAGCACGGTCTGCTCTCTAGTGGCTTCTATTCTGCCTTGCTTACCCTGGAGTGCACTAATACCTATTGTTGTACATAGTGTATATAGTGTACATACTTCTGTTCTAAATTGGTGAAGGATAATGCAAGTCAAAAGTTTTTCTGCTGTGTTTATTTTCCGCCCTTTACACCCAGGATAACAGGCCTTTGGGACTCCTGGGTTGTAATACCAACACTCTCCCATTTATGCTGCTGCTCTTGCATAACCATCATGGTGCCTAGAGACCATCATGTTTGTTTCCTCAGGTGCAAATGTTACCTACCATCGGTTTCCCCAAGCTGATATAGCTCTTAGCTGGTGATTGACGTAGCTTAGAGCAGTTGGCATTTCTTCTCTTGGATAAGTAAATGTCAGTGTACAGTAGTATGCATATGCATGGGATTCTGGGATGAGATGAAGGTCATTGAAGTAGACATTCCATAACAAAAGCCCAAGCACACTTCCTTGTGGAACACTTGCCACAATACGATGTCTTGCTGATTCTGTTCCATTGAGAACTACCCTTAGAGCTCTACCATGAAGGTAATCACGTAGCATAGAGCCTGCAACTCCCAGTGCTTGCAGCTTTGCCAAGAGGCCCTGGTGCCACATCCGGTCGAAAACACCAGCAATGTCCTGTGCTACCACACAGTTGACTTTGGATTCATCCAGTGACTGGTGCCACTTAGTGGAGAGGTTTAGCAACAAATCAGCAGCAGAGTAACCTTTCCTGAAGCCATATTGACGGTCACAAAGTAGTGAGTGGTAGTCAAAAAACTTGAGATTGTCTCAAGGATCTTGCCAGCAGTGACAGCAGTGACACTGGTCTGGAGTTGCTGATTTCTGCTCTGCTCTTCTTTTTGTGAACAGGGACTACATTTGCCTCTTTCTACAGAGGCCATTTACACAGTACTGAAAGATGCGAGTCAGAAATGCTGCTAGCTGGTCTGCACATCATCTCAGCATTTTTGGGCTCAACTTGTCTGGGCTCACAGCCTTTTCTTGGTCAAGCGATTTAAGAAGATGGACCTCCTCCTGCCTTATTGTCACCACTTATCTTTTTCCAGTTTTCTCTTTTTCAATTCTCTCTCTCCTTTTTCTTCTCTCATTTTTTCTTCTTTTTCCTCCATTCTTTCTCAGATCCTTTTTTTATTTCTCAATTCTCCTCTTTCTCTTTTCTCAATTCTTTCTCAATTCCCTTCCTCCTTTCTAAATTCTTTCTTTCTCAATTCTCTCTTTCGCCTTTCTTCTTTCTCAGTTCTCACTTTCTCCTTTCTTTCTTGAATCTTAGCAGCAATAAAATATTCAAGATTTTTACCTGTTATTCCCAAATTACTTCCGGTGGTTATCCAAAACTATGAGAGAAAATGGGACAGATAAAGAAAACTGAGGGTTCAATCCCGGCTCCGACGAACCTGTAAGTAGAATGTTGGTTCCTTGACCATCAACTCTTCCCACTAACTAATTAAGAGTGCCATACAACAGTTTACTTGATATAATAAATGGAGCTCAATGTAGTAACTTGTCCTTGGAAAATCTCGGGCCTCCAGAGTCTATCCCTAGAAATTGCTGCAAGCTCAGCAAAAGTGACTTACAAAAATTGAAATAAAAACAATTGCCCTATCTTTTAAATACTTGTACTGCAGTCCTACCATAAAGAATCATTACTCATTGACTGTAACTGCTGGCTCATTGTGTACACAATGAGGCTTCGTTGTTGAAGGGGGGAGGTGTGATTATTTTTTTCAGCGCTCTCAAGAAAAATTCGAAAAATTATGAAAATGAGTTATTCATATACAAAAAAAGCTTAACTCTTTGGCAACACCAATTCAATTCAATTCAATTCAATTCAATTCAAAGTTTATTCTCTATAAGGATTACAATGCTGAGTTTACAGAAATTTGGTTATTGTGAAAATTTGTGTGGACTGCCTCCAAGTGAGTCGCCTACCCTGGCAAACTCTGTTGACACCGAGCTCTGAGGTGGGTACCTCAGCCTCACAAGTGGCTTATAGAACAGATTTTCACAAATGATTGGTATTGCAAGAAACCTCGCCTGCATGCACGTATAAAGGACTAACTTACTTGGTGTTGCAGCATATATCCTGATCTTCAACTTCCTAAGCCTAGCTTTAGCCCCTTTGGACTATCCCTTGGAAACCACGTGCAACCGGGAGCATTAATTCTGGGCAATATTCAATCGTTATTAGTGTCCTGCCTGCACCTCAGAAATTCCTATATCCAAGAGGGTATGTATCCCCTAGTATAACTATGCAGACTCAGACACTAGCTTCAGACGGCTCTGAGACACTGGTACTTGCTGGGCATGCTCTCTCTGTAGCACGCCGGGCCCACAGTTAACTCAACCCACAATCTCCTAAGACACTGGCCAGAACCTACGGGAAAAGGTGAATATCTCGTCTTACTGTATGGGCTGATGGAGGAGATCATCTACGGTACATCGAGGTGCCTCTACCAGATTTCCCCAGGTCTCAGATGTGAAGACACGTGGGGGCGCCGTCTGCTGTTCACGGCACGTCTTGTCCAGTCGGTGTCTATCGTAAGAAGGGCGCTATTCTGTCTGTGACCTGCACCCCGCCATTCAAGGTAGGGCTGCCAGTTCTCCCTAGCTAACTTATCCTAGTGTTTGCCTACATTATCGGCCTATTACTACCTATGTTAAGGTCTTAGGTCTACTTTATCATTATCTACCGATGCCTTAGTAAACCTAATATTAGTGTACTACCAGTAAAACTACCTACTCCTTCCCTGAAGAGTAAATCTATAAATTAAATAAGCTTACCAACAACCGCCAACCAGAGAATGCCTTGTTTGGGAGGGTTTAAGGGCCGCTCGGCTCAGACGACCAGACGGCCATGCTGGATCTGAGCTGTGGAACTATTTGGACCAAATAAATTTCCACGGTTATTGTGTGATTTACATGTAAAATAGTGATTACAGAGTGTACCACTAGAACGCTTAGCATGGCTAGGCATTTCGGACAGACTTAGTTTTATTCTTAATTGTAAAATATTACAAAATATGAGGTAAGTTGGTATTATGGCTAAGTGACTAAATACTAGTTTGTGAGTTTAGCAATGTGAATGCTTTTGTTTTGGCACAGTACATAGTTTCAGTATTGGAGTATCACAGGATTCATTATTTTAAGATTGAGATTAACATTTCTGTTTATGGTCAAATGAGTGAGTGAGTGTAAGTGTGAACCACCAGGTGATATTCGTGTAGTTAGTTGACGGGGTGTATCAGGGAGATAAGATGTTTTCTAATGGTAGTTTTGAAGGGGATGAATGTGTCTGCAGTTCTAGAGTTCTCAGGTAGGGTATTCCAGATTTTAGGGCCTTTGACATACATTGAATTTTTGTAAAGGTTTAGTCGGACACGGGGAATGTCGTAGAGATGTTTGTGTCTGGTGTTATGCCTGTGGGTTCTGTCACAACTATCAAGAAAGCGTTTTAAGTCAAGGTTGATATTAGAGTTTAAGGCCCTGTAGATGTAGATTGCACAGTAGTAAGTGTGGATGTACTGAACTGGGAGTAAGTTTAGGTCTATGAAGAGTGGGGGGGGGGTGTTGCCAGGGATGGGATTTAGTGATTATTCTTACTGCAGCTTTTTGTTGGGTTATTATTGGCTTTAGGTGTGTTGCTGCAGTTGATCCCCAAGCACAAATAGCATAGGTGAGGTATGGATAAATGAGTGGTATAGTGTGAGAAGGGCATTTTGCAGCACGTAGTATCGTATCTTGGAGAGGATCCCAACAGTTTTGGATACTTTTTTGGTTATATGCTGGATATGGATGCTGAAATTCAGGTTGTTGCCTAGGAATTTGCCCCCATTATTTCTGGTAATTAGAGTGTTGTCAATCTTAATGTTAATTTGTGCATCTCCTGCTCTGCTACCAAACATAATATAGTAGGTTTTGTCAGTGTTAAGCGTAAGTTTATTGGCTGTCATCCAAGTCGATATTTTAATCAGCTCCTCATTCACAATGGTGTTGAGGGTGGCAAGATTAGGGTGAGAGATGACATAAGTCGTGTCGTCAGCAAAGAGAATGGGTTTCAGGTGTTGGGATACGTTTGGAAGGTCATTGATGTATATGAGGAAGAGCAGGGGACCAAGGACACTTCCCTGCGGAACTCCTGTATCAAGTGGCCGTGTTGCTGATGCTGTGTCTTTAATGGTGACGTACTGATACCTATTAGTAATGTAAGATTTGAAATAAGCAAGCACTTGGCCTCTTATACCGTAATGATCAAGTTTGTGGAGTAGGATGTCGTGGTCTGTGTCAAAAGCTTTTCTTAGGTCAATAAAAATTCCTAGTGGATATTCCTTATTTTCCAATGCTGTGTAAAGCAGATCTAGCATTTTTATGATTGCATCATTAGGGCTTTTATTTTTCCTGAATCCAAATTGGCAGGGGTTGAGTATGTTTTGAGCCGTTATAAATGAATACAGTCTCCTGTGCACGAGTTTCTCAAAGATTTTGGATAGCAATGGTAAGTTAGATATTGGCCTATAGTTGTTTAAGTCTGTAGGGTCACCACCTTTATGTATTGGTGTAACCCTTGCCATCTTGAGTAGTTTCGGGAAGATGCTAGTCTCTAGTGACTTGTTAAAAAGTAATGAAATTGCATGCGAAAGGACATGGGCCGCTCACTTGTACAGTAATGGTGGGACATGAGACAGATTCCCCGAGTTATTTTTAAGTGACTTTATAATCTCGGTGACTTCTGTGGGCTCAGTTGGTGCAAGATAGAAGGAATTAGGGAAATTCCCGTCTAGGTAGTCCCTGGCATGGGCATTGGTATGTGGGATTTTACTGGCGAGATTAGATCCTATGGTTGAGAAGAAGTCGTTTATCTTGTTAGCTGTGTCAGTGGGATGTAGTGGTGTTTCATTAGGTTTAGTTAAGACAATATTCTTTGTTTTTCTCAGTTTGTGGGTCCCTAGAATCTGAGAGTGTTTTCCGGGTCTTTTTTATATCTCCTCTAGTCTCTGTGAATCTACTGGAGTATTATAGTTCTTTGGCTTTCTTTATTACTTTGGTGAGAGCTGATGAATAGTGTTTAAGAATATATTTGTGTATTAAGCCCTGTCTATATTGCTTTTCATATTGGTGTTTCTTGTCAATGGATTTCAGAAAGGTGCTGGTTAGCCATGGGCAACCAAGCCGTTTGTGATCTGTTTTGTTTTTATAGGACAATGTTTGTTGTATAGTCTAAGTAATTTGTTAAGAAAAATGTCTGTCCAGTCATCAATACCATTGGCCTTGGAGAATTCTGTAGGCCAATCAACAGTCTCTAGGTCAGCTGTGAACTTCCTACTGAGGCCTCGTCATGGAGTCTAAATGAGACTTTGTTCTATTCAAGTGGTGGTTTACTAATGTTTGTCAGGAGGAAGGTAGGGTAGTGGTCTGTAGTGCTATCTGTGATTATCCCTGATTTAAGGGGGGCTAGTATATTGGTCCATATGTGGTCTATTATGGTTGCACTTGTCTCAGTGAGCCTGGTTGGTTTAGTTATTGTTGGTATGAGAAGTGTGTTGTTCATATTATTGATGAAATCAGTCACAGGCTGATCATCTAGTAAGCCAAGGTTGATGTTGAAGTCTCCAGCTTAGAGAAGGTGGTGCTTATTCATTTGTCTGTTTGTTATTAGTGACTTTAATTTCTCACTGAAATTTGGGATGTTTGTGTGAGGTATCCGGTAAATGGCACCGATTGTTATAGGCGTCTTAAGGTTTTATACAGTAAAATTAGCAAAAATGTATTCCCCATATTCATCACTAAAGCAAGTGGTGCTAAGACAAGATAATTGGTTAGAGTAATAGATTGCAATACCACCCCCAACTTGGTTTGGTCTGCAGTTGTGAATTGCTGTGTATCCTGGTAGAGTGTAGATATCTATTGTGTCCTGCTTAAGCCAGGTCTCAGTAAGAATAATGCAGGAGAAGGGTGTCTTTAGTGATTCAAGGAGTGCTAGGAGGTCATCATAGTGTTTGCTTAAGGACCTGAGGTTGTAGTTAAGTACTGATAGACTTTTAGCATTGTTTAGGATAGTGGTGGCTTGTGATGCTGTGTAATAAAGGCAGTTACTTTCCAATAGGTTTTGATTGGGTGTCAGATTATGGAGGTTTAGATCAGGGTCAACGTGATCAATCATCTTCTAGGTTTAAATTATGGTTATTTATATCCTGAGTTGTGTGTTGAGTTCTAGTACTGATATCTGTAGTGGTAGAAAGTTCGGACAAGTATATAGCTAGAGCATTTTGGTCATGTAGGATATAGTCACTGCTACACTATTGTCCATGGGGAAGTGGAAAAGAATCTTTCCTCCGTAAGCCATGCGTGTCGTATGAGGCGACTAAAATGCCGGGAGCAATGGGCTAGTAACCCCTTCTCCTGTAGACATTTACTAAAAAAGAGAAGAAGAGAACTTTATAAAACTGGGATGCTTAAATGTGCGTGGATGTAGTGCGGATGACAAGAAACAGATGATTGCTGATGTTATGAATGAAAAGTTGAATGTCCTGGCCCTAAGCGAAACAAAGCTGAAGGGGGTAGAGGAGTTTCAGTGGGGGGAAATAAATGGGATTAAATCTGGAGTATCTGAGAGAGTTAGAGCAAAGGAAGGGGTAGCAGTAATGTTAAATGATCAGTTATGAAGGAGAAAAGAGAATATGAATGTGTAAATTCAAGAATTATGTGGATTAAAGTAAAGGTTGGATGCGAGAAGTGGGTCATAATAAGCGTGTATGCACCTGGAGAAGAGAGGAATGCAGAGGAGAGAGAGAGATTTTGGGAGATGTTAAGTGAATGTATAGGAGCCTTTGAACCAAGTGAGAGAGTAATTGTGGTAGGGGACCTGAATGCTAAAGTAGGAGAAACTTTTAGAGAGGGTGTGGTAGGTAAGTTTGGGGTGCCAGGTGTAAATGATAATGGGAGCCCTTTGATTGAACTTTGTATAGAAAGGGGTTTAGTTATAGGTAATACATATTTTAAGAAAAGGAGGATAAATAAGTATACAAGATATGATGTAGGGCGAAATGACAGTAGTTTGTTGGATTATGTATTGGTAGATAAAAGACTGTTGAGTAGACTTCAGGATGTACATGTTTATAGAGGGGCCACAGATATATCAGATCACTTTCTAGTTGTAGCTACACTGAGAGTAAAAGGTAGATGGGATACAAGGAGAATAGAAGCATCAGGGAAGAGAGGTGAAGGTTTATAAACTAAAAGAGGAGGCAGTTAGGGTAAGATATAAACAGCTATTGGAGGATAGATGGGCTAATGAGAGCATAGGCAATGGGGTCGAAGAGGTATGGGGTAGGTTTAAAAATGTAGTGTTAGTGTTCAGCAGAAGTTTGTGGTTACAGGAAAGTGGGTGCGGGAGGGAAGAGGAGCGATTGGTGGAATGATAATGTAAAGAGTAGTAAGGGAGAAAAAGTTAGCATATGAGAAGTTTTTACAAAGTAGAAGTGATGCAAGGAGGGAAGAGTATATGGAGAAAAAGAGAGAGGTTAAGAGAGTGGTGAAGCAATGTAAAAAGAGAGCAAATGAGAGAGTGGGTGAGACGTTATCAACAAATTTTGTTGAAAATAAGAAAAAGTTTTGGAGTGAGATTAACAAGTTAAGAAAGCCTAGAGAACAAATGGATTTGTCAGTTAAAAATAGGAGAGGAGAGTTATTAAATGGAGAGTTAGAGGTATTGGGAAGATGGAAGGAATATTTTGAGGAATTGTTAAATGTTGATGAAGATAGGGAAGCTGTGATTTCGTGTATAGGACAAGGAGGAATAACATCTTGTAGGAGTGAGGAAGAGCCAGTTGTGAGTGTGGGGGAAGTTCGTGAGGCAGTAGGTAAAATGAAAGGGGGTAAGGCAGCCGGGATTGATGGGATAAAGATAGAAATGTTAAAAGCAGGTGGGGATATAGTTTTGGAGTGGATGGTGCAATTATTTAATAAATGTATGGAAGAGGGTAATGTACCTAGGGATTGGCAGAGAGCATGCATAGTTCCTTTGTATAAAGGCAAAGGGGATAAAAGAGTGCAAAAATTATAGGGGGATAAGTCTGCTGAGTATACCTGGTAAAGTGTATGGTAGAGTTATTATTGAAAGAATTAAGAGTAAGACAGAGAATAGGATAGCAGATGAACAAGGAGGCTTTAGGAAAGGTAGGGGGTGTGTGGACCAGGTGTTTACAGTGAAACATAAGTGAACAGTATTTAGATAAGGCTAAAGAGTTCTTTGTGGCATTTATGGATTTGGAAAAGGCATATGACAGGGTGGATAGGGGGGCAATGTGGCAGATGTTGCAAGTGTATGGTGTAGGAGGTAGGTTACTGAAAGCAGTGAAGAGTTTTTACGAGGATAGTGAGGCTCAAGTTAGAGTATGTAGGAAAGAGGGAAATTATTTCGCAGTAAAAGTAGGCCTTAGACAAGGATGTGTGATGTCACCGTGGTTGTTTAATATATTTATAGATGGGGTTGTAGGAGAAGTGAATGCGAGGGTCTTGGCAAGAGGCGTGGAGTTAAAAGATAAAGAATCACACACAAAGTGGGAGTTGTCACAGCTGTTCTTTGCTGATGACACTGTGCTCTTGGGAGATTCTGAAGAGAAGTTGCAGAGATTGGTGGATGAATTTGGAAGGGTGTGCAAAAGAAGAAAATTAAAGGTGAATACAGGAAAGAGTAAGGTTATGAGGATAAAAAGATTAGGTGATGAAAGATTGAATATTAGATTGGAGGGAGAGTGTATGGAGGAGGTGAATGTATTCAGATATTTGGGAGTGGACGTGTCAGCGGATGGGTCTATGAAAGATGAGGTGAATCATAGAATTGATAAGGGGAAAAGAGTGAGTGGTGCACTTAGGAGTCTGTGGAGACAAAGAACTTTGTCCTTGGAGGCAAAGAGGGGAATGTATGAGAGTATAGTTTTACCAATGCTCTTATATGGGTGTGAAGCATGGGTGATGAATGTTGCAGCGAGGAGAAGGCTGGAGGCAGTGGAGATGTCATGTCTGAGGGCAATGTGTGGTGTGAATATAATGCAGAGAATTCGTAGTTTGGAAGTTAGGAGGTGCGGGATTACCAAAACTGTTGTCCAGAGGGCTGAGGAAGGGTTGTTGAGGTGGTTTGGACATGTAGAGAGAATGGAGCGAAACAGAATGACTTCAAGAGTGTATCAGTCTGTAGTGGAAGGAAGGCAGGGTAGGGGTCGGCCTAGGAAAGGTTGGAGAGAGGGGGTAAAGGAGGTTTTGTGTGCGAGGGGCTTGGACTTCCAGCAGGCATGCGTGAGCGTGTTTGATAGGAGTGAATGGAGACAAATGGTTTTTAATACTTGACGTGCTGTTGGAGTGTGAGCAAAGTAACATTTATGAAGGGGGTTCAGGGAAACCGGCAGGCAGGACTTGAGTCCTGGAGATGGGAAGTACAGTGCCTGCACTCTGAAGGAGGGGTGTTAATGTTGCAGTTTAAAAACTGTAGTGTAAAGCACCCTTCTGGCAAGACAGTGATGGAGTGAATGATGGTGAAAGTTTTTCTTTTTCGGGCCACCCTGCCATGGTGGGAATCGGCCAGTGTGATAATAAAAAAAAAAAAAAAAAATACACATAATGAAGTTGATGTTGTCTATGTGTTGTGCTGGAATGAACTAAAGTACAACTAGGTATAAACTAGTAATATAAAAATACAAATTAAAAATAGAACAAGACTCTTTGTAATTGCACTAAGGTCTAATAATGACTTTTGTGGAGTCTGTTTTGAGCTAGAATGAGCTATAGTACAATAGGTTTAATCTAATAATATAAAAATACAAATTAAAAATAGCACCAGTCTCTCACTAGTGATTGCACTATGGTCTAGTATAGTGAATTTGGTATTGACTATGTATTGAGCTAGAATGAGCTAGAGTAAAACTGTGATTAATCTAATAATATAATAAAGGCACAAGACTCTCATTTGTAATTGCACTAAGGTCTTATATAAGTTGTTTACATGAATTAGAGTATAATTAGATTTAAATTGACAGGATAAAATACACAAATTAAGGTAGCAAAAGAAAAATAAAAAAAATAAAAATAAAAATGGCAATGACTTGGTTATAATATGCTAGTAAGATGGTAGACAGGATAATATAAAAGTTGTAGTTGAAAATACTAGTTTAAAAAAGTATGGAATAAAAATGGTCAATAAAAGAAGTTTACAATAAGTTTGATCAATATAGTTTAAAGTAATATTGGGCAATAATAGGGATTTAGAATAAAATTGGGCAATTGAGTATTTTTTAAAGTGAGGTAGAATTATTGAAGACAAGTTATGGTTAGTTTATAATAAAATAAGATGGAACAGTGATGTGGTAAGTTGTAAAAAAGGAGATAGATTCTGTAGATATTAAACACAATTAAGACTATGAGGTAGAATGGTCGTTGAATACAACAATGACAATCAAAAGCAGTTGGGGTATTAGAATTTTAGGGGGGCACAAATTTGTGACAATATAACACTAACGGTGGACTATGGGTATTATCTGCACTTTACTCTGATTCTGTTAGTCCAGCCTCACTTAGGAATGTTTTAAGGTCATGTTCTGTAGAGATGAAGCATCTCTTCCCAGTGGGCTGTTTCCTAACTGCTATTTTTCCATCCCTCACAAAGCACTGGTGGATTTTTGGGGCATAGCACAATTTTCTTAGCCGATAAAGGTTTTGTCTTGTTTTGGTAAGGCACTCATTGACGTAAACATCAGTTTTCATAGAAATAGATGTTTTTAGTAGGTTGTTTCTTTGTAGGCTAGTTTGGAATTTTAACAGCACTGTTTTTTTACCTGCTTGGTAGCCCAATGTTCTACAACGTTTCTACAAGAAATTATAGTTATTTATATCAGGTATGGTGGCGGCGATGTAGGTAGCGCGTCTGTTCTCAACCCATGTATTTTTTGGAATTTTTTCCTTGTTTTTTATCGCTTTTTCTTTGCATTATTCTTTCTAATATAATAATCGATTATTTGGCATCATATAAGAGTAGGTGGAGCTTATCAATAGACGTCTGGCCTATCGGGAAGCACCTAGGTACACTCGGCAGTGCTCCCTCTCCAGAGAGTGCCAGGTGAAATCACTTCATTATTACGCTTATATCAGCTTATATATTAACTATACGGCTTATTTATCTATCAGAATTGATCTAATATGATATAATAATCACTGTAAATAACAAACAAACATGTTATATACTCTAGACTGAATAAAATAGGCCATAATATAGCGAGAGTCCACCAGCAATATCTCGATATAAAAAAGTTACTCCTCGTCTCCATGTTGTATTGTTTGGTCTGTGAGTGAGAGAAAACGATGTTTTGAAGAGGGTAACTGCACTAGAACATCAGTTTACCAAGAAATACACCGAAACAAACTTGTTTTTCGCGAAAAAATAATTTTTTTTTTTGACGGTAGGCCTGCCGGCATTCTAGGCCTATATCTCGGAAGTAACTTATTCACTTATTTCGCTAACCAGCACCATTATTAATGATTGTATTGAAATGATTTTCAGACAATATAAAACAGTGTGTTTTAAATTTTAATGATAGATTTTTTAAAATATCTCAAATATTTTTGATTTTGTGGGGGGTAAAAGGCAGATATTTTGGTAAATGCCAAAAATTCTGTCAAATGTATTTTTTTTACCATGATAATAAGATATATTAGATGAAATGGCAATGTAAAAAATTCGTGCTAGTTGTATTCTAACAGTTGTTAATGTCGGAAGTGCCACTCGTAGTGCCAATTTGTCGGGATGCTGCCATATATCAAAATTATGTTAATATTTTTTTTCTGTTTGTTGGCCAATCATACTGAAACTTTGTCACATTAAACTATATATGCACCTCTAAAAGTACACCAAAAATAAAATAAATCGGTTGAAAACAAAAATACATTCCCTCCCTCCCCCCTGAAGTCGTTCTGACTACGTACGAATTGTGGATCGTGACAAGGTTCTCCAGCACTATCAGACCCTCAAACAGTATTGATAAGGCTGGTTTCTCCTTATGGAAATGAAGATAGAAAAATCATTGATAACATAAGATAAACAATTTTATTATTAATAGGTAAAACTAGTATTTTTTTTTTTTTTTTTTATTCGCCGGTATTCTCCCGGCCCGGGTCTTTTCCAAGTAGTGGTGACCCGGCCTTGGCTCCCTATCTGGGGAGTGTCTCGAGACTTAAGTCTCCCATGGGAGGAGGTACAGTACCTCCTCATCATTGGGACCAAGTGTCCCCAGGCCTAGCCACATTCCCCGCCCTCACGGGGCTCGTAGGGAGAAGCTAGGCCTCTGGTCTGCCATCTACCCCGCCTCAAAGGGGCTCGTGGGGATGGCAGTCTTATGAGCTGCAGATGGTAGCAAGCTCAGGCCTCAGGCCCATAAAAAAACTAGTAAAGAATATAAAGCATTTAAGCGTGAAATTAATCCTACTTGAAGCAACGAAAAAGAATTATATAAATAATTATTAATATTTCATTTTTCATTGCTTAGTCACTAATTATAATTAGTCACTAATTGAGTCACTAATTATTAGTGACTCAAAGCTAATATGTATACAATAAGTAATGGAGAATGGTGCCGTGTCGCACTTAGCTCTGAATCGTGGTTTGGATTATTATTATCAAGGGGGAAGCGCTAAACCCATAGGATTATACAGCGCCGAAGGGATGATGTGGAAGGTATTAAAGTTTAATTCAGGGAACTGGAGAAAAGATCCAATTCCCAAGATCAAGAGCCCTCCACCAGCCCGTGGTTTGGAACGCTGAACCCTTGTTGACGATGGGGGGGGGGGTCACAGGTGGATGTCAACTGTTGACACACTGAGTAGACAGTGACCCCAATACAAGTAGATTCTGACGAACAGAGGTACAGGGATCCTCTGACCACCACAACACTTGTGAAGCAGTTGAGTCGCCAGTAGACAGTCACCATGAAAGAGCTGCCAGAATGGTGTGTAGCTGACTGCGAGTCAAGTCGGCTACTAGTGGAAAGGGGACCAGTAAAGGTACAGATGCCAGATTGAATGTAAGATCTGTTCACGATCAATGCTGTTGCTCTTATCTCACCTGTACTGGATGACCCGAACCGCCTGACATGTGAGAAATCACTCTTGTGATAGACGTACGG
Organism: Cherax quadricarinatus; assembly: GCF_038502225.1. Lineage (NCBI taxonomy): Eukaryota > Metazoa > Arthropoda > Malacostraca > Decapoda > Parastacidae > Cherax > Cherax quadricarinatus. The sequence goes on along the minus strand of NC_091378.1, from coordinate 17,765,681 downwards.
CTTTAAAAGAAATGGTATAGATTAAATGATGGCATTACGCTATTTTTAGTCCAAATTATGACAGAAAAAATTAGTGAAACAAGCCTAAACAAGAGTGAAGCTCTTGTTTAAACTAAATTAACCCATACACATTATAAATTAAACAGGAGTGGATTTGATGAGGCTGAAAATCAAGTGACTGACAATCTGTCAGAGGGACACACTTCACCTCTCACTGGGTGAAGAAGGATGGGGGGGGGATTAGCAGGAACGATGCTCTCCCCTAACTGAACAAGCATAATGCCCAAAAACTACCACCACGGTTCGTGTCTGTTCTTCCCTACTGTCGTGCGCCAAAGCAGTCCTACCTATGGCTGTTTCTCGCTCTCTTTTTCTTGTTCACTTCCGGTTGCATGCTCATGCCATTGCTGTTTACACAGATGGTTCTAAATATTCTGACTGTCAGGTTCGCGGCGGCGTTCCCTGACGATGTTGTTTGGTCATTTGTTACACTCAGCTAGTATTTTTATCGCTGAGTTGTATGACGTCCTCTTAGCGCTTCTCCGTATTACATATGTTTCCTTCGGCGTTTGTGATAATTTCAAATTCCTTCAGTGCTTTACAAACCATTAAATAATTTGATTCCCTCTCATTCAGTGATTCTTCATATTCAACTTTGGCTGTACCGAGTAGCAGGCAAAAACAAAGAGGTCATTTTCTGTTGGGTCCCTGGACATGTTTATGTGAAGGGTAGTAAACAGACACATGCTGCTGCACAGTCAGCAGTATGCAATCTTCCAGCTTCCTATAGAGATATTCCATTCAGGAATTATTTTAGTCATCTCTATGCGTCTTCGTGGCCGTTGACAACAACAGTGGTCGAATATGTACCATAAACTGCACCCTTTTAAACCACTTTTAGGTTTGTGGCCATCTGCTTACCACTGTTGCCATACTAGGGAGATTGCACTCTCCCGTCTCCGCATTGGCCATACTCGCCTTACACATGGGTATCTCGTGGAACGACACCCTATTCCTGTCTGTGAAGTTTGTCGGGTCGCTATTTCAGTTCCTCACTTTCTTGTATACTGTCCGGTTTACCAGCCAGCTCGCAGGAATTACTTTCACTTAAGCTGCCGCCCTACCGCTTATACCTTATCACGACGATCCTGCCTTTGACTTAGGATCACTTTTGGACTTTGTCAGCAACTGCTTTACTATACGGACTTTGATACATAACCCCTTACGTCCCTTACAGCTTTTCCTCCCCTCACTTCTGATACCTTCTCCACCTATCTGTTTATAGCCCTGACACTATTTTCTGCCCCACAGCGCTGCAAGACCCTTGTTGGTTTAGCGTTTTATTTGATAATAATAATGGAATTTGGGCAGAGACTAGGCAAGAGGCCCTGAAAATGATCTATATATAAGCCATGCTCTCGCTTGTGGACTACGGAGCACTGGTACACACCAGCCACTCCAGCATCTAAAAGTTGTGGAAAATGACGCAGGTTGAGCCATACTGTGAGCGTCCAGATGGACCAGTGCAATCACTCTCAGCCAAGAGGCCCAGCTGCACCCTCTAGATGACAGGATAGGTTTCAATGCTGCCACAAACGTGGACAAGATTCTTCAGCAACCAGCGGAGGACAGTATGACGAAAGTGATTCTAGTCTGAATACCTGAAGAGGGTTTCGGGGGTCAACGCCCCCGCGGCTCGGTCTGACACCAAGACTCGTAGTGGATCAGGGTCTGATCAAATAGGTTGTTACTGCTGACCATACTTTAACTGACGTGCAAATCACAGCCCAGTTGGTCAGGTACTAAATTTAGGTGCTGTCCAGTGCCTTCTTGAAGACAGCCAGGGGTCTATTGGTAATCCCCCTTATGTATGCTGGAAGGCAGCTGAAGTGTCTTGGGCCCTGGAACCTTATTGTGTTGTCTTTCACTGTACTCGTGGCGCACCTACTTTTCATTGGGGGAATGTTACATCTCCAACCGAGGCTTTTCCTTTCATAGGGATTGATTTTCGTGTGCAAGTTTGGTATTAATCCCTCTAAGATTTTCCAAGTGTATATTATGTATTTCTCTCGCCTGCATTCCAGGGAATACAAATCAAGAGACTTCAACCATTCCCAGTAATTTAGGTGCCTTATCGTACTTATGTGTGCAATGAAAGTTCTTTGTACACTCTCCAGGTCAGCAATTTCACCAGCCTTAAAGGGGGCAGTTAGTGTACAGCAGTATTACAACCTAGAGAGCACAAGCGATTTGAAGAGAATCATCATGGGCTTGGCGTCCCAAGTTACGAAGGTTCTCATTACCCATCTTATCATTTTTCTAGCAGATGAGGTAGATACATTGTTGTGGTCTTTGAAGGCGAGATCCTCTGACATTATCACTCCCAGGTCCTTCACATGGCTTTCTCGCTCTATTGTATGGTTAGAATTTGTTGTATACCCTGACACATTTTCAATTTCCTCAAGTTCTCCATGTACGAGTAGCTGAAATATCTCATCATTGAGATTCATACTGTTTTGAGTGGCCTATTTGAGGATTTGGTTGATGTCTGCTTGGAGTCTCGCAGTGTCTTGAACGGAGGTCACTGTCATAGTAATCCGGGTGTCATCCGCCAAAGACACGGAGCTATGGCTTACATCTGTCTGTCAGATATAAGCAAGTACTGTCCCTGCCGGTATTTACTGCATCTCCCTGCCGGTATTTACTGCATCTCCCTGCCGGTATTTACTGTATCTCCCTGCCGGTATTTACTGTATCTCCCTGCCGGTATTTACTGTATCTCCCTGCCGGTATTTACTGTATCTCCCTGCCGGTATTTACTGTATCTCCCTGCCGGTATTTACTATCTCCCTGCGGGTATTTACTATATCTCCCTGCCGGTACTTACTGTATCTCCCTGCCGGTATTTACTGTATTTCCCTGCCGGTACTTACTGTATCTCCCTGCCGGTATTTACTGTATCTCCCTGCCGATATTTAGTGCAGCTCCCTGCCGGTATTTACTGTATCTCCCAGCCGGTATTTACTGTATCTCCCAGCCGGTATTTACTGTATCTCCCAGCCGGTATTTACTGCATCTCCCTGCCGGTATTTACTGCATCTCCCTGCCGGTATTTACTGTATCTCCCTGCCGGTATTTACTGTATCTCCCTGCCGGTATTTACTGTATCTCCCTGCCGGTATTTACTGTATCTCCCTGCCGGTATTTACTGTATCTCCCTGCCGGTATTTACTGTATCTCCCTGCCGATATTTAGTGCAGCTCCCTGCCGGTATTTACTGTATCTCTCTGCCGGTATTTACTGTATCTCCCTGCCGGTATTTACTAACCTCCCTGCCGGTATTTACTGTATGTCCCTGCCGGTATTAACTGTATCTCCCTGCCGGTATTTACTGTATCTCCCTGCCGGTATTTACTGTATCTCCCTGCCGGTATTTACTGTATCTCCCTGCCGGTATTTACTGTATCTCCCTGCCGGTATTTACTGTATCTCCCTGCCGGTATTTACTGTATCTCCCTGCCGGTATTTGCTGTATCTCCCTGCCGGTATTTGCTGCATCTCCCTGCCGGTATTTGCTGCATCTCCCTGCCGGTATTTGCTGCATCTCCCTGCCGGTATTTGCTGCATCTCCCTGCCGGTATTTGCTGCATCTCCCTGCCGGTATTTGCTGCATCTCCCTGCCGGTATGTGCTGCATCTCCCTGCCGGTATTTGCTGCATCTCCCTGCCGGTATTTGCTGCATCTCCCTGCCGGTATTTGCTGCATCTCCCTGCCGGTATTTGCTGCATCTCCCTGCCGGTATTTGCTGCTTCTCCCTGCCGGTATTTGCTGCTTCTCCCTGCCGGTATTTGCTGCATCTCCCTGCCGGTATTTGCTGCATCTCCCTGCCGGTATTTGCTGCATCTCCCTGCCGGTATTTGCTGCATCTCCCTGCCGGTATTTGCTGCATCTCCCTGCCGGTATTTGCTGCATCTCCCTGCCGGTATTTGCTGCATCTCCCTGCCGGTATTTGCTGCATCTCCCTGCCGGTATTTGCTGCATCTCCCTGCCGGTATTTGCTGCATCTCCCTGCCGGTATTTGCTGCATCTCCCTGCCGGTATTTGCTGCATCTCCCTGCCGGTATTTGCTGCATCTCCCTGCCGGTATTTGCTGCATCTCCCTGCCGGTATTTGCTGCATCTCCCTGCCGGTATTTGCTGCATCTCCCTGCCGGTATTTGCTGCATCTCCCTGCCGGTATTTGCTGCATCTCCCTGCCGGTATTTGCTGCATCTCCCTGCCGGTATTTGCTGCATCTCCCGGCCGGCATGTGCTGCATCTCCCTGCCGGTATTTGCTGCATCTCCCTGCCGGTATTTGCTGCAGCTCCCTGCCGGTATTTGCTGCAGCTCCCTGCCGGTATTTGCTGCAGCTCCCTGCCGGTATTTGCTGCAGCTCCCTGCCGGTATTTACTGTATTACAGGTGTATTATACCTCGTCAGTCGAAGTAGCAGTTATTTGTTTTACATGTACGAACATAATGGGCATAAGTGCCAAGTGTGGCATCTGGCGAGAATATTTTCCTACATATAACAAGATTTTTAGAAAAGATAATTCCAGCATGTTATATGACATAGAATAGCAAACAGAGCAGTGACTCGTTAACAGAGCAGTGACTCGTTAACAGAGCAGTGACTCGTTAACAGAGCAGTGACTCGTTAACAGAGCAGTGGCTCATTAACAGAGCAGTGGCTCATTAACAGAGCTCATTAACAGAGCTCATTAACAGAGCAGTGGCTCATTAACAGAGCAGTGGCTCATTAACAGAGCAGTGGCTCATTAACAGAGCAGTGGCTCATTAACAGAGCAGTGGCTCATTAACAGAGCAGTGACTCATTAACAGAGCAGCGACTCATTAACGGAGCAGTGGCTCATTAACAGAGCAGTGGCTCATTAACAGCAGTGGCTCATTAACAGAGCAGCGACTCATTAACAGAGCAGTGACTCATTAACGGAGCAGTGGCTCATTAACAGAGCAGTGACTCATTAAGAGCTCATTAACAGAGCAGTGGCTCATTAACAGAGCTCATTAACAGAGCTCATTAACAGAGCTCATTAACAGAGCTCATTAACAGAGCTCATTAACAGAGCTCATTAACAGAGCAGCGACTCCTTAACAGAACAGCAACTCAACAGAACAGCAACTCAACAGAACAGCAACTCAACAGAACAGCAACTCAACAGAACAGCAACTCAACAGAACAGCAACTCAACAGAACAGCAACTCAACAGAACAGCAACTCAACAGAACAGCAACTCAACAGAACAGCAACTCAACAGAACAGCAACTCAACAGAACAGCAACTCAACAGAACAGCAACTCAACAGAACAGCAACTCAACAGAACAGCAACTCAACAGAACAGCAACTCAACAGAACAGCAACTCAACAGAACAGCAACTCAACAGAACAGCAACTCAACAGAACAGCAACTCAACAGAACAGCAACTCAACAGAACAGCAACTCAACAGAACAGCAACTCAACAGAACAGCAACTCAACAGAACAGCAACTCAACAGAACAGCAACTCAACAGAACAGCAACTCAACAGAACAGCAACTCAACAACAGTATCTCCATTTTTACCTGAATTAAGAGAATCGTGTAAGTTCGCACATCCATCACAGTGTAAAAGATCGAGTTTTAATGCAGCGTTTATTGACATAGACATCTATCAGAGAATAGTAGATGGTCAACCTCGTGATATTCACCTAGCATCTAGCCTGTTCATGACCTAACAGTTTGTCAGTAATAATTCAGGACTAATTATCTTGTACCATACTGGACATTAAATAGCGCTCTGAGTTTAACTGAACTGGATAACTACAGGTTAAATATATACTAACATAATACATGAACTGGATAACTACAGGTTAAATATTTACTAACATAATACATGAACTGGATAACTACAGGTTAAATATTTACTAACATACAGTTTGACATTTAATTTATTGTAGACGTTTCGCCACTGGATGGCGAAACGTCTACAATAAAGATACCCAGATGTTTCACTTGTCTAATTCTCAACTTTAATAACACAAAATATATTCAAGGTTAATATTTATAGCAAATAAATTGGGAAATCTGTTCCTACGCTTGACCAGTTACATAAATTTAGCAAGTTTATTTTAAGTATTTAATTATTTCTGCAGACTATATTTAAATTGTGCTCTTAGTACTCGAGTTATTATACTGTACAATACTGTATAATTATGAACTGTACCATCTTGTACTCTATCTGCATATGTTGTACTTTAAAGTACTAGAAGAAGTAGTGGATGTGTGAGTAGTGTGCTTAGCAAGACTCCTTTAATTGTGATTGATGAAATAAATCTTTTAAATATATTAACGTCTATTGGGAACACGGGTGTAGCAAGACCTGAGCGCCTGGTTGTAATGGGAACAAAGTAGAACAACACTCAATGGTATTATATGACTTGTATTTTCTTCACCAAATAGACAAGCTATTTTTTATTTACAATATGTACAGTAATGTAAGTGTACGACATGATGAACAAAGGAGGTAAAATGGAAGAGCCAAAGAATGCACAATGTACAACCAGCAGCCCAGACAAGTCTCCCAATTAGTGTGTCACAAGTAAGTCAGTGTTCACAGCTTTGGCAGGCTTGTCTGTGATTGGCCGATGAACCAAGGTACTGCTATAACGATGCGACCAATATTGATCGTTAAATCCTTAACACCTGGTTCGCTGGTCGGAAGGCAACCTATATGGAAGTACTACATACGCAGAATAAAGTGTAATTTACTCGTAGCATACATCTGACCAACAGAGGCAATAAGCACTGCTTTCTCAAACAGGAAAGCTAATAGTACGACAAACAGGATAATGCACAAAGCAGCCATAAACAGTTCAGTATCGTGTAAGGAAGGAGACCCAGAAACGTCCGTTGCTGGGGACAAGTCATAAGTCATCCACAAAAAGCAAAAATCTCTCGAATTGCTGAATCTGAGGTAAACAACTTCCAGACCCCGGCTATGACAATGTATTGGTGCCAGTCAGAACAAAGGTCTACAGTTTAAGTCGGGACTTCAAGGACAGTGAGTGTCTCACGACACACCTTCAGAAAATCTCAAAACTCACAGAGTTCCACAGAATTATGAAATGTCTGCTCCGGCTCACCAACGTTTACATACTACCAGAAAACTAAGACTATATAACAAAAACAGAGGGAAATAGCGTTCTCACTGGCAGAATGCGATTATTATTATATAATTATTATAATAAAAAAAAAAGCGCTAAGCCACAAGGGGCCTCGAGGGAGAGAGAGGGAGAGAGAGGGAGAGAGAGGGAGAGAGAGGGAGAGAGAGGGAGAGAGAGGGAGAGAGAGGGAGAGAGAGGGAGAGAGAGGGAGAGAGAGGGAGAGAGAGGGAGAGAGAGGGAGAGAGAGGGAGAGAGGGAGAGGGAGGGAGAGGGAGAGAGGGAGAGCGAGGGAGGGAGATCGAGGGAGGGAGAGGGAGGGAGAGAGAGTGAGGGAGAGAGAGGCAGGGAGAGAGAGGGAGGGAGAGAGAGGGAGGGAGAGAGAGGGAGGGAGAGAGAGGGAGGGAGAGAGAGGGAGGGAGAGAGAGGGAGGGAGAGAGAGGGAGGGAGAGAGAGGGAGGGAGAGGGAGTGAGGGAGAGAGAGGGAGGGAGAGAGAGGGAGGAAGAGAGAGGGAGGGAGAGAGAGGGAGGAAGAGGGAGGAAGAGAGAAGCTGTGGCTGCAGGTTGAGATCAGACGTTCTTCTTCTTACCATATAACCTCAGGGAAGGTTCCTTCATGTTGGTGAGGGGCTCTTGATTTAGGGAATTGTATCTGTGGTCCAGTTCCCCGAATTAAGCCTGAATGCCTTCCACATCCCCCCCCCAGGCGCTGTATAATCCTACGGATTTAGCGCTTCCCTTGATTATAATAATAATAATTCTTACCATATACCCCAGCAAACAAGTGAACAGACAGTTTAGCAGTACAGACAGACAATCAAGACTTGAATCTGCGAGCAGAATGTTAAGTTGATCTTTCATCCTGAAGATATAAGACAACTAATACGATAAAGCATATTTTCGCCTATTCTATTAACAAAAACATAATTAGCATTATAATATTAGATAGAAGAAATATACACACGAAATATTACGTCATTCTTCTGAAGACGCTACAGGAGTAAGATAAGAGGAAACAGTGCTTATCTTCCCCAACCCATACCCCGGCCGGGATTGAAACCGCGGTCAGAGAGTCTCAAAACTCCAGCCCGTCGCGTTAGCCACTAGACCAGCTAGCCAGAATAAGATTCGTCCAACTAGGTATATTTCTACACCATAGGAAGGTTAGCACAGGCACCACTGTGACCACAAATGCAAGTTTTTACAGACGAATCTCCAGCATTTGTGGTCACAGTGGTGCCTGTGCTAACCTTCCTATGGTGTAGAAATATACCTAGTTGGACGAATCTTATTCTGGCTAGCTGGTCTAGTGGCTAACGCGACGGGCTGGAGTTTTGAGACTCTCTCACCGCGGGTTCAATCCCGGCCGGGGTATGGTTTGTTTGCAATCGTGTCATTACGATTTCGTGAGTCGTGCTTATCTTCGTCTAGACGCCCATACTTACCGAGGTCTAACTCTGTGACTTAAGTGTTGTGTACCTTGATGAAGAGTGCACAGGTTCCAATACTGTTCTGTACTGAGAAATAAGCGCAAAAAAAAAAAAAAAA